>NC_069502.1:137123167-137418167 GCF_027579735.1 Bombina bombina | reverse complement strand
AAAGGTTGCTATATTGGTCACTGATTTGTTTTTGTTTTGTTTTTGAATGTCAGAAATGTATATTTGTGAATGTTGAGATGTTATATTGGTTTCACTGGTAAAAATAAATAATTGAAATGGGTATATATTTGTTTTTTGTTAAGTTGCCTAATAATTATGCACAGTAATAGTCACCTGCACACACAGATATCCCCCTAAAATAACTATAACTAAAAACAAACTAAAAACTACTTCCAAAACTATTCAGCTTTGATATTAATGAGTTTTTTGAGTTCATTGAGAACAAGGTTGTTGTTCAATAATAAAATTAATCCTCAAAAATACAACTTGCCTAATAATTCTGCACTCCCTGTAGAGGTATAATATATATTGTACCAAAATACCATCATATATATGTAAAGATATATGAATAAATAGAACATATTCTTCTATGTGAAGAACATTGGAATGTGAAATATTCATATTTTCATGTCGGGTTAGCACACATGAGGATATGGGATAGGGTCTGTGCGTAAGTGGAATGTTAGTTTTATTCTGAAGTTGCACCCAGGTAGTTGGTTTATATATATATATATATGGAAGAGTGTGAGACAAAACAAGCGCCCAGAGGCACACTTCGTGTAGTACGTTCAAATAAATTACTTATACTGTAACAGTTGGAAAAAATCCGCTCTCACCTGGTTCAACCTCAACTTATGAGGTATGTAATAGGCACTTCTGTTTATATACTCTTGTCCCGTATCGTCCTCCTATAAGTCCTCAGGTCTCCAGTTCTTCCTTGGAGTCTGCAGAGTGTTCCTGGAACTCTGCAGCCTATATTTAGAAGGGGACTAGGGCATAGGAGTAGGGTAATGTGTAGTGTTTAAAATATACAACTACCAGGTGATAGAGATAAAAACAGGTGTTTATTTATATACAAAAAGTAATTTTTAACAGTGCAAGATAAAAGCCCCTACAGGCATTTCTTTGTAGGAAAAGAGAAAGATATTCCACGTTTAGCAGAAAAACACTATAGAGCTGTAGTCATACAGGTGTTACATCCAGCATTCAGTGCTAGAAACACAAGTGACTAAATCGCTCTGATAAACATATGAACAGGTATGGAGCACCAAAGGATATTCGCAGATCTGCTTTATATGAGTATATATTAAAGCAGTCCAATCCTTTATGCAGCTCCGTGTAGATGTGTAGGCACAGCGTGCAATGTCAGCGTGTGGCGGGGGCGGAGCCTAACGCGTTTCGTAACCAATGGGTTACTTCATCAGAGGTGTGGGCCGCCCCCCAACCTTGATCTATTTATACGCATTAGTGAGGCTAGTCTGCCTCCTGCGTGCCCCTCTAGCGCCATTTTGAATGAGGCCACACCTCTGATGAAGTAACCCATTGGTTACGAAATGCGTTAGGCTCCGCCCCCCGCCACACGCTGACATTGCACGCTGTGCCTACACATCTACACGGAGCTGCATAAAGGATTGGACTGCTTTAATATATACTCATATAAAGCAGATCTGTGAATATCCTTTGGTGCTCCATACCTGTTCATATGTTTATCAGAGCGATTTAGTCACTTGTGTTTCTAGCACTGCATGCTGGAAGTAACACCTGTATGACTACAGCTCTATAGTGTTTTTCTGCTAAACGTGGAATATCTTTCTCTTTTTCCTACAAAGAAATGCCTGTAGGGGCTTTTATCTTGCACTGTTAAAAATTACTTTTTCTATATAAATAAACACCTGTTTTTATCTCTATCACCTGGTAGTTGTATATTTTAAACACTACACATTACCCTACTCCTATGCCCTAGTCCCCTTCTAAATATAGGTTGCAGAGTTCCAGGAACACTCTGCAGACTCCAAGGAAGAACTGGAGACCTGAGGACTTATAGGAGGACGATACGGGACAAGAGTATATAAACAGAAGTGCCTATTACATACCTCATAAATTGAGGTTGAACCAGGTGAGAGCGGATTTTTTCCAACTGTTACAGTATAAGTAATTTATTTGAACGCACTACACGAAGTGTGCCTCTGGGCGCTTGTTTTGTCTCACACTCTTCTAGATCACTAAGAGGAACCTCGCCCTGCGGGGGATCATTCTTCTTCTCTCAGACGAGCAGCCTACTCCTCCACAGCACACAGGAACTAGCATTGTGGATATTAAAGGGCCATAATACCCAAATGTTTAAACACTTGAAAGTGATGCAGCATAGCTGTAAAAAGCTGATTAGAAAATATCACTTGAACATCTCTATGTAAAAAAGAAAGATATTTTACCTCAAAAGTTCCTCAGTAGCCACCTCCCATTGTAAAGGATTTCTAAGCAGCATTTTAGTGTGTTTGTCCTGGGACATCTGAAGGGACTAGCATCGTGCACTCTCATATTATTTCACCAATCAGGTAAAGGAAGCTTACTATGAAATCTCATGAGAGTTAAGTCAAATCTCATGAGATCACAGTAAGAGTTCATGACCTCAGCACTGCTGATGCTGATTGGCTGCTGTTCATTTCTTCATTTTTTTTAATTTTTTTACCTGCAGCTGGGAGCAGCTGAGTATAACTTTTTACACAGAACTTACTCTGCTGAGCTGAGGAAATTGTGAGGTAAAATATCTTCCTTTTTTACATAGAGATGCTCAGGTGATATTTTCCTGTCAGCTTTTTACAGTTATACTGCATCAGTTTCAAGTGATTTAGCATATGAGTATTATGTCCCTTTAATGAATAATACACATCCATAGACTTGCCACACTTGACTGAATGAGACTGTTTGCTGCCTAACTAGCAAGTGTCTTGCGTGTATATATATATTTTCCAGTAGTGGATGGGAAGATATATTAAGACCAGCAGCACACTCATAAACTTCTAGCGCTGATCTCTATTATTTCTATCATATATATATATATATATATATATATATATATATATATATATATATATATATATATATATATATATATATATATATATATATATATATATATATATATATATATATATAAAATTGGTTCTCTATATGGAATATTAATTTTTTCCCCACTTTTTTTGCTCCATTAATTTATATGGGGGAATAAGTTATCGTGCGGCTTTTTGAGTGCGTTGGGTTAACACAAGAGCGATAACTTTTACTTTCAACTCATAAAGTGCAACCCGATGAGCGCAAGAAGTTTACTTCTAGCACAATTAGCAATCTAGCAAAAGTGCTAAATAGCGCACCACTCATAATCTGGCCCTAAATTGAAACATTTTTTTTAATCCAAACATTATATTATTTAAGAATCCTATAAACTCCCTGCTGATAGGACAGCAAAACTGATTAGGACATCTGGATTTTGTAGTGCTGATTCCAATAAAGGGCTCTGCAAAGTAACCATCATTTCAGTAAAATGTACCCATCACATTCTGATGAAGAATCCCCCGAAACTTCAAATAAATTTTGACCTGCACTTTATGAAAACCCCTGAGAGTGCATTTCTTTACTGTTATCTATTTTATTCTGAAGTTGCACCCAGGTAGTTGGCATATATATGATATATACTATATATCTTAGATAATAGCTTAATTATTATCTAAGAATTTTTTAAACTATGAGAATTTTGGAAATCTTGAAGTACAAGATAAATTATCAGTAAAAATAAAATATTACTTAGAGACATTCATTGCTACAGTTATAGTATTTCACAGGTCAAGGTCAATAGCAATGTGTGATCCTCCTACATACTGTAGTTCAACTGAACATAATATGAAGTTATCCTTTTGTGGGAAACACCATTGTGCTGTTGAATGATTTGAGTTCTGCAGGAAGCAGATTACATCAGTTGCTAATTACACACAAGCTGCCTTTGTCCCTGCTGTTTTCGGGACGGTGTCAAAAGACAGGCTGAGTCATATGTTCTGTCTGACCAATTTCCATATCTGGGCTTCATCTTAAATAGGAAGCTTTGCAGTTGCATCATGCTTGTGCCGGCCAAAGCAACAACCCCTTAGTGCAAAGGGACAGTACAGTCTTGTTTATTTGGAATCTCCAGATTTAAAGGGACGTTAAACCCTAAATGTTTATTTCATGATTCAGATAGATCATTCATTTTTAAACAATTTTGCAATTCACTTCTATTATCTAATTTACTTAATTATCTTGTTATCTTGTTGTTTAAGAAGCAGCAATGCATTTCTGGGAGCGAACTGAAAGCCAATTACAAGAGCCATGTATGTACAGCAACAAATCAGCCGCTTCTGAGCCTACCTAGCTATATTTTTCAACAAAGGATACAACAAGAACAAAAAATAGATAATAGAAATATATTGGAAAGTTATTTAAAATCACATGCCCTCTCTGAATCACAAAAGGAAAAAATTGTGTTTCATGTCCCTTTAACCTTAAGTAGTGAATATTGGCACCCATACATACTACATAGAACCCTGAGTAAAAGGAACACAGAACCCACATTTTTTCTTTTGTGATTCAGATAGAGCATGCAATTTTAAGCAACTTTCTAATTTACACCTATTATCAATTTTTCTTCATTCTCTTGCTTTCTTTATTTGAAAAAGAAGGCATCTAAGCTATTTTTTCAGAACCATGGAAAGCACTTGTTTATTGGTGGGTGAATTTATCCACCAATCAGCACGAACAACTCAGTTTGTTCACCAAAAATGGGCCGACATCTAAACTTACATTCTTGCATTTCAAATAAAGATACCAAGAGAATGAAGACAATTTGATAATAGGAGTCAATTAGAAAGTTGCTTAAAATTGCATGCTCTATCTGAATCACAAAAGAAAAAAATTGGGCTCAGTGTCCCTTTAAATGTATCAAAATCTTATTTTTTATATTATTGTATTTTGTTTTTACTATAACAGTGTCAGCTAGTGGTATAAAGCTGTACAAGAGATATTTATTTTTGGTTTATTTAATTAACAAGCAAACAAACTTAAAGTGAATGTAAACTTAATCGTACTCGCTCAAGTCATAGGATAGAATTTAAAAAATTAGTGAGACTTTCATTCATCAAATTGGTAATATATCCTGATCTTCTGAGATTTTTACCTTTTAATGCTATAACGATAAGCGCCGTTCCTCCGCCCGCCATAGTCCTTGATTGACAGATGACGAATCGATAATCTACTAATCATTGTTTAGTGGATTGCTCCGTATGGAGCTTGATGCCCCTTGTTTCTGGCGAGCCTGACAGAAGTTATGAAGCAGCGGTCTAAATTCCGCTGCTCCATAACTTGTCCGCCTGCTCTGAGGCCGTGGACAGAAATCAACCTGATCAAATATGATCGGGTTGATTGACACCCCTGCTAGCGACCGATTGGACGTGAATCTGCAGGGGGCAGCATTGCACCAGCAGGTCAGAACTGCTGGTGCAATGATAAATGCCGAAGGCGTATGCTGTCGGCATTTATCAATGTGCAGTTGACATGATACTCTACTTTGTATCATGTCCGCTCACACATTGATAAATATGCCCCATTAAAGGGCCATAATACCCAAATGTTTAAACACTTGAAAGTGATGCAGTATAGCTGTAAAAAGCTGACCAGAAAATATCACCTGAACATCTCTATGTAAAAAAGAAAGATATTTTACCTCAAAAGTTTCTCAGTAGCCACATCCCATTGTAAATGACTTCTAAGCAACAAATCAGTATGTCTGCCCTGGGACAGCAGAAGGAGCGAGCTTTCATGCACACTTATCTTATTTCCCTATTCAGTGTAAGGAAGTTAACCATGAAATCTCATGAGAGTTAAGTGAAATCTAATGAGAGCACAGTAAAAGAGTTCATGACCTCAGCACTGTTGATGCTGACTGGCTGCTGTTCATTTCTTCATTTTTTTTTTTTTTTACCTGCAGCTGGGAGCAGCTGAGTATAACTTTTTACACAGAACTTACTCTGCTGAGCTGAGGAAATTGTGAGGTAAAATATCTTCCTTTTTTATATAGAGATGCCCAGGTGATATTTTCCTGTCAGCTTTTTACAGTTATACTGCATCAGTTTCAAGTGATTTAGCAGATGAGTATTATGTCCCTTTAAACTCCCTTATTACAAAAACGTTGTCATGATGAGTATGGTCTTATCATGTGCCTACGTAAAAAACCCTAAAGTGGTTTCCATTTTACTTCTTGAAATATACTTCCTCCTTATTTTTCCCTTCGTGGTGCTTCTGTCTCTCATATTTTAACAACTGATAACAAGAGAATAAGGGAAATTGTATAATATATTTCAATTGTAAAGTTTTTTTAGTTGTACACTCTCTCTGAATCATGAAAGTGTGACTTCCATATCCCTGTAAATATTTTATTACATAATGTTTGACCAATCAGTAAAGCTACCTTAAAGGGACATTAAACACTAAATACATGCTAGATAGAATGATGCATTCAAAGAAAAGATTAGTCCATGAGTAACATGTAGATGTATTTTTTAAAGTTTCATTAGTTTTTTAAAAAGTGACAAAATAAGTGTAAAGTTTTAGTGTCTATAAAACACTGGGAGCTGCCATGTTGTAACTTGTGTTATCTTATCTGCTGTGGCCAATCAGGGACAGTTATACATAGGTCATTAGAGTGTGCAGCCAATGGTTGTGCTGGATTTAACAGTGTTCTGCACTTCAATTTCTAACAGGAACTGAAAAGCTCACAATTTCAGAATGGAATTACAGGCAAAAGGACAAAATAAATAATGAAAGTATATTGCAGAGTTGTTTTATATATACAATTTATCATTTTATATTACCATCTCAAAGTGTTTAATGTCCCTTTAACATTAGATAAACCTTTACAAGTATCTTGTGAGTACTATATAGCTGAGGTGTGATCTAGGATTGTACTATTAATAAAGAAAACAAACAAACAAATATGGCCTCTGAATTCTTACTGTATTTTAATGATGATATTTAAAGGGTTAATGAAGAGTGATATAAAACCTTTTGGGGCTTCCAATTTAAATCAAAGGCATCCAAAATATAAATGATGGGTTAATAAAAAGGATGCCGAAGATTATCACATGAAGAGACATACAAGTTATATTGTAAACGTTAAGCAAGGCATTTTAAATACGATGATGAGGAATATTTTTGCAATATACTTCTTTCATATAAAGGTTATCACTTATTGGAAAATTACTTTTGATGTGTGTGATGCTTGCTGAAGCTATAGCCATAGATCATGTGTATGTGAATTTGTCACACATACTTAAGTTTGTGACACTAGAAAATTAATATTGTAGGGGAAGCTTTTTGGGGGCATTGGGAGACAAATTCCCACATTTACATTATGCAAGGCTCTTCTATTTTACAAAGAAATAATAGTAAAGTTAGTTTACTTAAAGGGACACTCAAGTCAAAATTAAACTTCAAGATTCAGATAGAACATGCAATTTTAAACAACTTTCCAATTTACTTCCATTAACAAAATGTGCACAGTCTTTTTATATTTACACTTTTTGAGTCACCAGCTCCTACTGAGCATGTGCAAGAATTCACAGAATATACGTATATGCATTTGTGATTGGCTGATGACTGTCACATGATACAGGGGGAGTGGAAATAGACAAAACTTTGCAATTTATTTAACAAAAATCTACTACTCATTTGAAGTTCAGACTAAGTGCTATTGCATTGTCTTCTTATCATGCATTTGTTGATTATGCAAATCTACTGTATTGACTGGTCCTTTAAGGGACAATCTACTCCAAAAAGTTTAGGGCTAGATTAACTGTGTGTTCCCAGTAAATATATACACATATTAACACATAAATATATATGTATATAAGCATATACATATATATTTATACTTGCTGCCATTCCTGCGCTACTTACCCCCTGCGCTGCGCGAGTTCTCATGCCATCTCTGACGCCATCAGAACGAGGCTCCCATAGGAGCGAGCTCTTGTAAGTGCAATGCTTCCCAGCAATGTGAACGCGAGGTCACTTTCGCATTGCTGTGAACTTGTAATAGCAGTGCACATTAGCGCGTGCTGGTATTACAAAGTGGAGCGCAAATATCGTTTTCTAGAAAGCGTAATTTAGCGCTCGACATATCTGGCCCTTAATGTTTAAAAAAGATAGATAATCCCTTTATTATCCATTTCCAGTTTTTCAGAACTAACATGGTTATATTAATATACTTTTTACCTCTGTGATTACCTAGTATCTAAGCCTCTGCAGACTGCCCCCTTATCTCAGTGCTATTTATAGACGTGCCTTCCAGCCAATTAGTGCTTGCTCATGAATAATTCCACGGGAGTGAGCACAATGTTATCTATATGTCTTGCTGTGAAAAGCTCTAAAAAAGAGACTGTCTGTAGTGGCTTAGAGACAGGCAGACATTTACAGGTTTAAAGGTTATAAAGTATATTCATTTAACAATGTTGGTTGTGGAAAACTGGGGAATGGGTATTAAAATAATACCATAAATAATGACATTTATTTATGAAATATATAAATGTCACCCAAGCTTTAATACCATCTGCACATGTAGGTACAATTCCAAATGTTTGGGAGCAACCTATGACACAGGTTATCTTGTCATGTCACAATTTCAAAGTTACCAAACCTGATTAAATATTGAGGTTGGCATGGCAGTTCAATTTAGATTATTAACTCACAGCTAGATTACGAGTTTTGTGTTATGAGTGAAAAAACATTGTTATGGGGGTTGTTTGTATTTTTTTTTTACAGGTAAAAGAGCTGATTTCTTTGGGGCAATACCCCGCAAAAGGCCCTTTTAAGGGCCATTGGCAGTTTAGTGTAGGCTAGAGGTTTTTTTATTGGGGGGGGGGGTTATTTTGATAGGGCTATTAGATTAGGAGTAATTAGTTTTTATTTTATTTTAATTATATTTTAGTTGGGGGTGTTAGGGTTATGCTTAGGGTTAGGGTTACGTTAGGTTTAGGGGTTAATATATTTATTTAGTGTTAGTGATGTTGGTGGCCAGAGGTTTAGGGGTTAATAACTTTAGTATAGTGGCGGTGACATTGAGGACGGCAGATTAGGGGTTAATAACTGTAATGTAGGTGGCGGCGATGTTAAGGGTGGCAGATTAGGGGTTAATAAGTGTATTTAGGTGGCGGCAATGTTAGGGGCAGCAGATTAGGGGTTAATAACTGTATGTAGGTGGCGGCGATATCGGGAGCAGCAGAATAGGGGTTAATAGTTTTATTTAGGTGGCAGCGATGTTAAGTGCGGCAGATTAGGGGTTAATAACATTATGTAGGTTGCGGCGATGTCGGGGCGGCAGATTAGGGGTGTTTAGACGTGGTTTTTATGTTAGGGTGTTAGGTTTAAACGTAACTTTTTATTTCCCTATAGACATCAATGAGGCTGCGTTACGGAGCTTTTGTTTCCCGCAATTGCAGGTGTTAGGCTTTTTTTTTTGCCGGCTCTCCCCATTGATGTCTATGGGGAAATCGTGCACGAGCATGTCAAAGCAGCGCTTGTATTTGGGTGAGGTATGGAGCTCAATGCCACCATATCGCCCAGGCAAGCCTGCTTTTTCAAAACCTGTAATAGCAGCGCTATAGGGAGGGGAAATACCGCCGCTTTTGTGGCGGTCGTTAATTTCCCTATAGCGCTCAAAACTCGTAATCTAGCTGTCAGGGAAGTGTATTTGAAATATTCAGCAAGTATAAGGACTATTTTTACATATTTTATTTTATTTATTTTTTACATTTTTTTCTCTCTATATAAACTTTATCCCTGTTATGAGAATAACTTTTAATGTGCAAGATAAAGATCATGTTATGTGAATTTGTCACATACACTTGATCCTTGTGGCTCTTGCAGATACGGGAACTAGTGACCTCTGGTTGTATCTACAGCGTGCTGCAACTGCACTAAAAGTTAGAATCAGACATTATTAGGATTATTTTTGCAATTGCATGTAGGGTTTTAGCCTATGAATGGCAGTTTTCACATCTGTACCAGTGGTATATTTTGTTTTTGAGATGCTCTGTTCACTGGGAAAGCTGCTGATCCTAAAAACCCCTAACCACTAATAGGTTTAGTTAATTTTTTCTTAATATATTACTCATAACCAGTGGCCACAGAAACATGGAGTCACCCACCCACCGCATCATCTGGTTATATGTTTAAAGGGAAAATCAACACCAGAAGTTTTGTTGTTTTAAAAGATAGATAATCCCTTAATTACCCATTCCCCAGTTTTTCATAACCAACACAGTTATAATAATATACTTTTTACCTCTGTATCTAAGTATCTGCAGACTGCCCCCTTCTTTCAGTTCTTTTGACAGACTTGCATGTTAGCCAATCAGTGCTCCCTCCTCGGTATATTTATGTGCATCAGCTCAATGTTATCTATATGAAACACATGAACTAACACCCTCTAGTGGTCAAAATGCATTCAGCTTAGAGGTGGCCTTCAAAGTGCAAGAAATTAGCATATGAACCTCCTAGGTTTAGCTTTCAACTAAGAATACCAAGAGAAAGAGAACAAAGCAAAATTGGTGATAACAGTAAATTGGAAATTTGTTTAAAATGACATGCCATATTTGAATCATGAAAGTTTTTTTTGGACTTGACTGTACCTTTAATTTTCTGTCAAATGATTTAAATTTGAAATTATACTGGTAATTACTGAACGTGACTTAAAGGGCCATGATACCCACATTTTTTCTTTCATGATTTAGAAAGATAATGCATTTTTAAACATCTTTCTAATTTACTTCTATTATCTAATTTGTTTTATTCTCTTGATATTCTTTGCTGAAAAGCATATCTAGATATGCTCAGTAGCTGCTGATTGGTTGCTGCACATAGAAGCCTCATGTGATTGGCTGACCCATGTGCATTGCTTTTTCTTCATATAAGGATATCTAAAAAATGAAGCAAAATAAATAGTAAAAGTAAATTGTAATGTTGTTAAAATTTGTATGTTCTATCTAAATCATGAAAGAAAGATTTTGGGTTTAGTGGCCCTTTAAAAAAATGAGGTTTTCATGCAAGGTCACCTTATTTATTCGTAAAATGACCATTTTAAATAACCAGTAGAATTTAATTGATTGTTTAATACATGTAATCATTAAATCATGCACAAATAACTCTAAAATATGCCTGAAACACACCTGTCACTATTTAGACTAGGTTACACAGCAGAATTTTCAGTTTTAGAAGCTGTCCGTATTTGAAAATAATGATTTCTATAATAGTTATTGCCTGCATTTTATATGGTCAGATACTATTCCATTAATGAAAAAAAAATGGGTAAAAGGTAGAATAGACCCCCCCCCCCCAAAAAAAAAAAATACCAATTTGAAATGATAGATAAACCGTAGGGGTTAAAGATGGGATGAAGGCTAGGAAGAGGTAATTGTCTGTGGTGGTAGCAGGTAAAGGGTTAAATGTGCTGTGTGCAAAGGGGTTGCATTCACTGAGGGCAGATAATGCAAAAGGAGCTAAAGAGTTAATGTGTGTGTATGTGTGTGTGTGTGTGCTGCAAATAAATACATCTATTTTTCCCTATATGGGAATGTTTGTGTGTGTGTTTGTGTTTGTGTGTGTGTGTTTGTGCGTGTGTGTGTGTGTTAGTTTGTGTGCTGTAACTAAATGTATGTTTCACTATGTGGAAATATTTGTGTGTGTATGTTTGTGTATGTGTGTGTGTGTTTGTGTGCTGTAACTAAATGTATGTTTCACTATATAGAAATGTTTGTGTGCTGTAATTAAATGTATGTTTCACTATATAGAAATGTTTGTGTGTATATATGTGTGTGCAATAACTAAATGTATGTTTCACTATATGGTCATTTTTGTGTGTGTGTGTATGTGTGTGCTGTAACTAAATGTATGTTTCACTATATGGGAAAGTTTGTATGTGTGCTGTAACTAAATGTATGTTTCACTATATGGGAATGTTTGTGTGTGGGTGTGTGTTTCTGTGCTGTAACTAAATGTATGTTTTACTATATGGCAATGTTTGTGTGTATGTGTATGTGTGTGTGTGTGTGTGTGTGTGTGTGCTGTAACTAAATGTATGTTTCACTATATGGCAATGTTTGTGCGTATGTGTGTGTGTGTGTGCTGTAACTAAATGTATGTTTCACTATATGGGAATGTTTGTGTGTGTGTGTGTGTATGTGTGCTGTAACTAAATATATGTTTCACTATATGAGAATGTTTGTGTGTGTATGTGTATGTGTGCTGTAACTAAATGTATGTTTCACTTTATGGGAATGTTTGTGTGTATGCGTGCGTGTGTTTGTGTGCTGTAACTAAATGTATGTTTCACTATATTAAAAATGTTGTGTGTGTATGTTTGTGCGCTGTAACTAAATGTATGTTTCACTATATGGGAATGTTTGTGTCTGTGTATGTGTGTTTGTGTGCTGTAACTAAATGTATGTTTCACTATATGGGAATGTTTGTGTGTATGCGTGTGTGTGTTTGTGTGCTGTAACTAAATGTATGTTTCACTATATGGCAATGTTTGTGTGTATGTGTGTGTGTGTGTGCTGTAACTAAATGTATGTTTCACTATATGGGAATGTTTGTGTGTGTGTGTGTGTGTGTGTGTGCTGTAACTAAATGTATGTTTCACTATATGGGAATGTTTGTGTATGTATGTTTGTGTGTATGTGTGTTTGTGTGCTGTAACTAAATGTATGTTTCACTATATGGGAATGTTTGTGTATGATTGTGTGTGTGTGTGCTGTAACTAAATGTTTGTTTCACTATATGGGAATGTTTGTGTATATTTGTGTGTATGTGTGTTTGTGTGCTGTAACTAATTGTATGTTTCACTATATGGGAATGTTTGTGTGTGTGTGCTTGTGTGCTGTAACTAAATGTGTTTCACTATATGAGAATGTTTGTGTGTATGTGTGTGTTTGAGTGCTGTAACTTAATGTATGTTTCATTACATGGCAATGTTTGTATGTATGTGTGTGTGTGTTTGTGTGCTGTAACTAAATGTATGTTTCCCTATATGGGAATGTTTGTGTATGTTTGTGTGTGTGTCTGTCAAATTATTTAAATCTCAAATTATACTGGTAATTACTGAACGTGACTTAAAACAAAATTAGGTTTGCATGCAAGGTCACCTTATTTATTCCCAAAATGTTTGTGTGTATGTGTGTGTGTGTGTGTTTGTGTGCTGTAACTAAATGCATGTTTCACTATATGGGAATGTTTGTGTATGTATGTTTGTGTGTATGTGTGTTTGTGTGCTGTAACTAAATGTATGTTTCACTATATGGGAATGTTTGTGTATGATTGTGTGTGTGTGTGCTGTAACTAAATGTTTGTTTCACTATATGGGAATGTTTGTGTATATTTGTGTGTATGTGTGTTTGTGTGCTGTAACTAATTGTATGTTTCACTATATGGGAATGTTTGTGTGTGTGTGCTTGTGTGCTGTAACTAAATGTATGTTTCACTATATGAGAATGTTTGTGTGTGTGTGTGTGTTTGTGCGCTGTAACTAAATGTGTTTCACTATATGAGAATGTTTGTGTGTATGTGTGTGTTTGAGTGCTGTAACTTAATGTATGTTTCATTACATGGCAATGTTTGTATGTATGTGTGTGTGTGTTTGTGTGCTGTAACTAAATGTATGTTTCCCTATATGGGAATGTTTGTGTATGTTTGTGTGTGTGTCTGTCAAATTATTTAAATCTCAAATTATACTGGTAATTACTGAACGTGACTTAAAACAAAATTAGGTTTGCATGCAAGGTCACCTTATTTATTCCCAAAATGCTGTAGACTCCTGCCATTTTAATTAACTAGTAGAATTTAAGTGATTGTTTAATACATGTAATCATTAAATCATGCACAAATAACTATAAAATATGCACAAAACACACCTGTCACTATTTAAACTAGGTGCACAGAAGAATTTTCAGTTTTAGAGGTTGTCAGTATTTGAAAATAATGATTTCTATAATAGTTATTGGCTGCATTTTATATGGTCAAATAATATTCCATTAATGAAAAAAATGGGGGAAATGTGGAATAGAAACAAAATATATATATCAATTTGAAATGATAGATAAAACTGTAGGGGTGAATGCAAGGAAGAGTTCATTGTCTGTTGTAGCAGGTAAAGGGTTAAATGTGCTGTGAGGAATGGGGTTGCATTCACTGAGGGCAGATAATGCAAAAGGAGGTAAAGAGTTAACGTGTGTAGCTGTGTGTATGTGTGTGTTTGTGTGTGTGTGTGTGCTGCAAATAAATCTAATTTTCAGTATATGGGAATGTTTGGTGTGTGTATGTGTTTGTGTGTGTTTGTGCGTGTGTGTTAGTTTGTGGGCTGTAACTAAATGTTTGTTTCACTATATGGAAATGTTTGTGTGTGTATGTGTGTGTTTGTGTGTTTGTGTGTGTCTATGTGGGTGGGTGTGTTTGTGTGCTGTAAAGAAATGTATGTATCACTATATGGTAATATCTGTGTGTATATGTGTTTGTGTGTTCTGTAACTAAATTTATGTTTCGCTATATGGGAATGCTTGTGTGTGTGTTTATGTGCTGTAACTAAATGTATGTTTCACTGTTTGTGTGTATATATGTGTGTGCAATAACTAAATGTATGTTTCACTATATGGTAATGTTTTTATGTGTGTATGTGTGTTTGTGTGTGCTGTAACTAAATGTATGTTTCACTATATGGGAATGTTTGTGTGTGTAGGTGTGTTTGTGTGATGTAACTAAATGTTTGTTTCACTATATGGGAAAGTTTGTGTGTGTGTTTGTGTGCTGTAACTAAATGTATGTTTCACTATATGGGAATGTTTGTGTGTTTGTGTGATGTAACTAAATGTATGTTTCACTATATGGGAATGTTTTGTGTGTATGTGTGTGAGTTTGTGTGCTGTAACTAAATGTATGTTTCACTATATGGGAATGTTTGTGTGTTTGTGTGATGTAACTAAATGTATGTTTCACTATATGGGAATGTTTTGTGTGTATGTGTGTGAGTTTGTGTGCTGTAACTAAATGTATGTTTCACTATATAGGAATGTTTGTGTGTTTGTGTGATGTAACTAAATGTATGTTTCACTATATGGGAATGTTTTGTGTGTATGTGTGTGAGTTTGTGTGCTGTAACTAAATGTATGTTTCACTCAGGGATGTGCAGTCATAGAAGGCAGGTGAGGCACTGCCACACCTGCCTTTTGGAGCAGTTTTAAATTATATGTTTCACTATATGAGACTGTCTGTGTGTGTTTGTGTGCTGTAACTAAATGTATGTTTCACTATATGAGAATGTTTGTGTGTGTTTGTGTGCTGTAACTAAATGTATGTTTCACTATATGAGAATGCTTGTGTGTATGTGTGTGTGTTTTTGTGTGCTGTAACTAAATGTATGTTTCACTATATGGGAATGTTTGTGTATGTTTGTGTGTATGTATGTTTGTGTGCCGTAACTAAATGTATGTTTCACTATATGGGAATGTTTGTGTGTGTTTGTGTGCTGTAATTAAATGTATGTTTCACTATATGGAAATGTTTGTGTGTGTGTGTTTTTGTGTGCTGTAACTACATGTATGTTTCACTATATGAGATTGTTTGTGTGTATGTGTGTTTGTGTGCAGTAACTAAATGTATGTTTCACTATATGAGATTGTTTGTGTGTATGTGTGTTTGTGTGCAGTAACTAAATGTATGCTTCACTATATGGCAATATTTGTGTATGTGTGTGTGTTGTAACTAAATGTATGTTTCACTATATGAGAATGTTTGTGTGTATGTATGTGTGTTTGTGTGCTGTAACGAAATGTATGTTTCACTATATGGGAATGTTTGTGTATGTTTGTGTGTGTGTGTTGTAACTAAATGTATGTTTCACTATATGAGAATGTTTGTGTGTATATGTCTGTGTGTTGTAACTAAATGTATAATTCACTATATGAGAATGTTTGTGTGTATGTATGTGTGTTTGTGTGCTGTAACTAAATGTATGTTTCACTATATGAGAATGTTGGTGTGTATGTGTGTGTGTGTTGTAACTAAATGTATGTTTCACTATATGGGAGTGCTTGTGTGTGTTGTTATCTAATATATATTAAATGTAAAGTAAAAATTAAATGACATAATTCAAAATCCAAACTCTCTAACCACTTATGAGATGCAAATCTAGCACCTGCTCCTTTGCTTGTTGTATTATGTGCCAAAGCACATGATAAAATATGGAGCTTTTAGAGGGTTTGGGTAGTGTTGCCTGTTTTGGCTACCAATGATGTGCATGTGAAATAAGCTGCTGCTAAGTAATGGCAGGTTAATAGGGCAGTGTCACTATAATTTGTAGTACAGTCACAGTTAAAAGCTCTATACCAGATATTGGCTCTATCGGCTGCATTATAATCAAGGCAAAATGATGTACTAAATCATATTCAAATCTTATTGTATTGTTATCAACAATCTGATGGCACGATCACTAATTTAACATAAAGGTAACTATTGCTAAGGATGCTAAACCCTGTGAGATTGTTATTTTTCAGTTTATTTATAACTGGCCTTTATGAGCCTCAGCAGTGGAGATTATATAAATAGAACTATATATATATATAGAGAGAGAGTTGTAATCAAAATTATTTAACCCCCATTGCAAATCAGGTTTATTGTCAAAATTGACAGACTATCAGCTGTTTGCAAAGAACAAATCAAAGAAAAGCAATTGAAATAGCTAAACACAATGAATGCTTCAAGTGGTTTCCCCAAATTCAACTGAAAATGCAACTTTTAATGAATTCTGCAGTCTCAAAATTATTCAACCCCTTCTTAGCAAGCACCTTTAGTACTTAGTAGAGCACCCTTTTGTGTTATGACCTACTGCAAATGAGATGCATAGCCAGACACCAGCTTCTTAGCCTGCTTGTTAGCCTGAGTAGTGGCCTCCAGTTCAGTAATATTCTTTGGTCTGCGTGCTGCAACCACCTTCTGTATATATATGCATAACGGTACAATAATCCATAAAGAACCCCCATACACACACACACAGATACATAGATACACACTCATACATAAACAGAAACATTCTCATACAGAAGCACTCAGACACACACAAAGAAACATTCTCACAACACAGGAACACTCCCTCTCTCACACACACGCATGCCACACACACACACACACACTCACACACACACACAGAAACACTCCGAAACACACACAGAAAGACTCAGACACACACACAAACACACAGAAAGAATCAGACATACACAAACACACGAAGACTCAGACACACACACAAAAAGAAGATGACTCAGACACACACACAAACACACAGAAAGAATCAGATATACACAATCACACGAAGACTCAGACACACACACAAACACACACAGAAAGAATCAGACATACACAAACACACAAAGACTCAGACACACACACAAACACACACAGAAAGACTCAGACATACACAAACACACGAAGACTCAGACACACACACAAACACACACAGAAAGAATCAGACATACACAAACACACAAAGACTCAGACACACACACAAACACACAGAAAGAATCAGACATACACAAACACACAAAGACTCAGACACACACACAAGCACACAGAAAGAATCAGACATACACAAACACACAAAGACTCAGACACACACAGAAACACACACAGAAAGAAGACTCAGACATACACAAACACACAGAGAAAGACTTAGACACACACACAAACAAAAAAACACTCAAACACACACAAAAACAGATACACACGGGGCGTGTCTCTGGGCAGCATCTTAAGTGGATGCAATATTGGTTGCTCTGGGTGAAACACTAATAATATGCCTTTTATTTGTGTCTAAGAGGTTCATCCAACTACCTCATCCTGATACCTAAGAACTACATATCAAGCTGAATCGAATGGTACCACAGTATTGGGAATATCACTCTGAACAGCCGATCCGGAACGTTGAGGCCTAAAGGCAGGCTCCATAACGAGAGGCTCTCAACACCCCCCCCCCCCCCGGTATCTTGTAAGCCGGGTATGCAGTGTCATATCACTGAAACTTTCACTACCACTGAAGCACCATGCAGACATTGATGAATAAGCAGTTTATTGCCATGCTCAGTTCAACTTTGGAGACCTACCGGATCCAGTTTTGTGACCATATAGAGAGGGCACTCCGAGCCGATTTGTACTGCCACGTGAACACAGAGAAGCACTCGCAAGCAGTAAGCCCTCCTTGCTGTCTTCAGGAGACTTTCATGGAAGGAGAGAGTGATGTCGCGGCTGCCGACAATGGTGTGGAGACCAAGGATGATTCGTGCCAACATGGGCAGAGAATTTGCATCATTACTGCAGAGGCCGCATCAGGCATTCCTGGAGCCGCGACAACGCAGCAGCAACCCTCGCATAGACAGGCCCGGGCTACTCCACTCTCACCACTGCTGTGGAGGAACCCGGTCCATAGCTCTTGCCGCACTGCGAGGAAGCAGAGGGGAGCGGACACTCAGATCTCATTTAGAGGAGCCAGATATGGGTCGCCGACACCCGCGCTGCTAAACGCAGCTTCCTTGGGAACTCGGGACTCATCGGGGGTTTGTAGCCAACACTCCCTACACCTACGCAAACCTGACACTGCTCTCACAGAAGGGAACTTGGCTGGGAACCTCTTGCAGCCACATGGCTCTATCTGCACCGCGACATTGGTCATAAGGCTCCAAAAGACTGGAATAGGTTAGACTCATCATCTCCCATTATAACACAGTTTAGGATTCCTGTGTATATCAGGAGAGGTCAGATACTTGGCTGGGGGCCGTTTTTAAATACAAATGTCCAAATAACTTTTCAATAGGACACTAGCCACACTGAGATAGGTGCCGGATGAGATTCTACACTGAAATATGTGTTGGGGATATGCTTTATGACAATAACTGCCGGAGAACCCCTTTACTCCTCAGGAACTGTGTTGTGTTTTTTGTACTGCAGCCCTGAGGGAAACTACATGGGTACTGTCGGGAAGAGTGGCATATTGTATAGTGATTATAGCTTGTTACTCTCTCCCTATGTTGTTTATTGTGATGTGTGTACTGTACATAGTTAATTAACCCACCAGAAGTGTCTCGGCAGCAATGTGACACTCGCTAGTTACCATAAGAGATCTATATAAGTAACTGTACATTTGGCTGGGAACAACACCCACATACTGCTCCTTGCCAAGTTTTATGATCCTGTTGCCCTCATCCTGATATATCTTATTAAGTCTCCAGGTTCTAAAAGATGAGCTGCCTAACCCATAACTTGTTCTCTGTTTTGTCTTTGTTTCTTCTGTTTACTGTTTTTAACATATGTAACCCTTCGCTGCAATTACTATCTTACTATACTCATATACATTGAGATTCATTGGTATTATTCCCTTGCTAGGCAGTTACTATGCTTGCTCCAACCTGACCTACCTAGTCAATCACAAGTTGCTTTCATACGCAGGGTATGTCTCCCGTATTTTTGACAATGGCTATACTCAGCTTGTACTTACTAACACCTAACCCACTCCACAGTTTGCATGCAAATTTCGTTATCAGTTATACTTTTACCTATAATAATTTAGGCCCATGAGCGGCCATTCCATAAGCCAATAATCCTCTATTTTATACCACAAAGTGCTACCAGGTCCATGAGCGACCCATATTGTCTTCAGAGGATCCCATAATAGTATTATCCCTTATATAAATTAAAAAAGAGGTTTCATTCATTCAGTTGGGTACACACCTTTTGTAATTAAGATGACCTGACCTTATATACTCTGTTAACTTTGCAGTTTCGCCATGTTTTATTTCAGGTCTAAGTGACATAGCCAGTCTAACTTAAAATTTGTCTACTATTTTATTCATTGTACCTATTATTGTTGTTATTGTCTTGTTCCACCTCAATAAAAATTATTTAAAAAAAAAAAAAAAAAAAAACAGATACACACACAGTAACACACACACTCACACTCATTCCTGAATCTCACTATGGAGGGACACTCTATTATTGCTAAGAGATACGTGTATTCTTCTAGGGGTCTAAAAACCTTGAGTCCTTGCACCAGTTAGAAGCAAAAGCCAATTTTGAAGTCACATTTTAATCTCTCTCTAAATAACTTCAAATGAGATTATCAGATGCAAAACAATGGAAGTTATGCTAACAAAAGTTTCCTCTTTTAGTTGCAACAGAGAGAAAAATAATGTTATGTCCTTTTAAAGGACTATTAAATACAGAAAAATTACACTATCAACAAATGCATAATAAAAGCAATTTAAAAGCACTTTTATTTACTTTAATCTTCCTTCCTCTGCATCATGTGACAGCTATCAGCCAACCACAAAATGGATATACGAATATACTGTGCATCATTGCACATGCTCCTTAGTAATTTGTGTATCAGAAAGTGTGCATCTAAAATTTTTAAAACTGCATTCTCTATCTGAATCATGCATTTTTAATTTTCAATTTAGTGTTCATTTAAGTAAGCTTTAGTAGCTACCAAGTCATTACAGAGTTCTCTTCTAAAGAACAAATATCACAAGCTTCAAGCGTGATCAGTTTAACTCTGTCTTGTGATAAGGACTAATTGAAATTAAAACTGGTTAGACATATTAGCTCTACAATTAGATTAGATTCATATTAGATATGTGTCTAGTTCTCTTTTTATGTTCCTTAAAACAGTTAACCACATAATTGAAAAAAGGGTATTTAATAGAGAAAACAAGGTTGTTTGTTCTATAAAAACAGTCACCATTTTTTATTTATAAATCTACTGTTCTACAATCAGAAACATATCTAAAAAATTGCAAGCAACGAAAAGTTAATGCTAATTTACCTTACATTTGTTTAACAGGTTATTAAAATGACAATTATGAAAAAGTAAAGAACACAATTGATTCCCCAAAGAGACAAATATGGTGGCTTTGTTGATATGAATGGATTTCATGAGTCTTCAAAACTGTTTATAACTTTGATGATGAAACATAAGATGTAAAGAATTATTAGAGTCATATGTCAATGTGTATTCCAATACATTGGAAAGATAAATTATTAGTTGAAGCAATGGCTTTTAAAGTTCCATACTGAATGGTAATATTCATGTGTTCTAGGGGCCCATGATTCAAAGGAGTAATTGGTTTTGTAAGGTCATTCTCTGGAGCTACGCAATGATTGGTTTTAACCCTCATTTACATATATATATATATATATATATATACACATATATATATATAGTTTTTAATCATACAATCCCAATACTGGGCTAGATTTCAAAGTGGCGCAATAATGTTAGCGTGTAGGGTATTAAAATATCACGCCAGTGTTAACTTGGGCACGTATTACAAGTTGAAAGTAAAAGCAACTGAATAAGTGCAAACTAAATTTGCCCTTAAAAAATATTATCCCTATGCTAACTAACGCACGTTAAAAGTTTTCTTCCGACAATGTTTCAGCGCAAGATGAAGTGCTAAATAGCGGGCCACTTGTAATCTGGCCCCCTGTATACTATTGTCCATTCTTTTGATAACTATGGACAACTTTTACAAGTATGATAAACCGCATCGAAGTAGAAAAATAAAACAAAAACAGTAATAAAATAAGCTATATTTGAATACTAGTATTATAAAATGTAAGTTGTATAAATTGTTAATATGTTTTTTCTTATTCTGCATTTTAAAATTTACCATACTGCACTAAATACAAACACTTCTTCCATTTGATCAAAATGCTGTCATTTTTAAATGAATTACTTACTTAGGGCTAGATTACAAGTGACGCGCTAACATATGCATGCAAGCGATATAACTTGCACTTATATTACAAATTGAAAGTAAACACGACTGCGAGAGCAAAATCATATTTTATGCTCATCAGGTAAGCGTGACTGAAAACCTTGCGCCAATGGTACTGAGTTAAAAAAAGTTGCACCAAACACAAGATAAATACATTTAAAATTACAGTTACACTCATATAAACACTATAAAAATTATTCACATAAATATTTTTTTTTAAAAGTTATAAAGTTTTACAAGTTATAAGGAAAGGTATATGGTATTTGGCCATGTAAGGGCTATACTATCTATCTATCTATCTATCTATCTATCTATCTATCTATCTATCTATGGGGCCTATCTATCAAGCTCCGAACGGAGCTTGACGGCCTGTGATCGGAACAGCCAATAGAATGTGAGCTCAATCCTATTGACTGATTGGATCAGACAATAGGATTGAAGCTCAATCCTATTGGCTGATTGCATCAGCCAAAATGATTTTTTCACCTTTAATTCCAATTGGCTGATAGAATTCTATCAGCCAATCAGAATTCAAGGGATGCCATCTTGGATGACGTCATTTAAAGGAACCTTCATTCGTCTTTAGTCGTCGGAAGAAGAGGATGCTCCGCGCCGGATGTCTTGAAGATGGAACCGCTCCGCACCGGATGGATGAAGAGAGAAGATGCCATCTGGATGAAGACTTCTGCCCGTCTGGAGGACCACTTCTGCTGGCTTGGATGAAGACTTCTCCCAGCTTCGTTGAGGACTTCTTGCCGCTTCGCTGAGGACTTCGTTGAGGATGGATGTCGGCTCTTCAAAACTGTAAGTGGATCTTCAGGAGTTAGTGTTAGGTTTCTTTAAGGGTTTATTGGGTGAGTTTTAGTTTTAGATTAGGCTTTGGGCAATTGAAAAAGAGCTAAATGCCCTTTTAAGGGCAATGCCCATCCAAATGCCCTTTTCAGGGCAATGGGGAGCTTAGGTTTTTTTAGTTAGGTTTTTATTTGGGGGGTTTGGTTGTGTGGGTGGTGGGTTTTACTGTTGGGGGGGTGTTTGTATTTTTTGTACAGGTAAAAGAGCTGATTTCTTTGGGGCAATGCCCCGCAAAAGGCCCTTTTAAGGGCTATTGGTAGTTTATTGGAGGCTAGGATTTTTTTTATTTTGGGGGGGCTTTTTTATTTTGATAGGGCTATTAGATTATGTGTAATTAGTTCTTTTTTATTTTGTGTAATTTAGTGGGGGGTTTTGTAATTTATGTAATTGTATTTAATTAATTTAATTTATTTAATTGTAGTGTAATGTAAGGTGTTAGTGTAACTTAGGTTAGGTTTTATTTTACAGGTAAATTTGTATTTATTTTAACTAGGTAGTTAGTAAATAGTTAATAACTATTTAGTAACTATTCTTCCTAGTTAAAATAACTACAAACTTGCCTGTAAAATAAAAATAAACCCTAAGCTAGCTACAATGTAACTATTAGTTATATTGTAGCTAACTTAGGGTTTATTTTACAGATACGTATTTAGTTTTAAATAGGAATTATTTAGTTATATAGTAGGTTTTATTTAGATTTCTTTTAATTATATTTAAATTAGGGGGTGTTAGGGTTAGACTTAGGTTTAGGGGTTAATAACTTTAGTATAGTGGCGGCGACGTTGGGGGTGGCAGATTAGGGGTTAATAAATGTAGGTAGGTGGCGGCGATGTTAGGGGTGGCAGATTAGAGGTTAATAATATTTAACTAGTGTTTGCGATGCGGGAGTGCGGCGGTTTAGGGGTTAATATGTTTATTATAGTGGCGGCGATGTCCGGAGTGGCAGATTAGGGGTTAATAAGTGTAGGTAGGTTGCGGCGCCATTGAGTGCGGGAGATTAGGGGTTTATAAGTATAATGAAGGTGTTGGCGATGTTGGGGGCAGCAGATTAGGGGTTAGTAAGTATAATGTAGGTGTCGGCGATGTCGGGGGTGGCAGATTAGGGGTTAATAAGAATAATGTAGGTGTCTGCGATTTCGGGGGCGGCAGATTAGGGGTTAATAAGTGTAAGATTAGGGGTGTTTAGACTCGGGGTTCATGTTAGGGTGTTAGGTAAACATAAATTTTGTTTCCCCATAGGAATCAATGGGGCTGCGTTACTGAGCTTTACGCTCCTTTATTGTAGGTGTTAGGCATTTTTTCAGCCGGCTCTCCCCATTGATGTCTATGGGGAAATTGTGCACGAGCGCGTAAAAACAGCTCACCACTGACTTAAGCAGCGCTGGTATTGGAGTGCGGTATGGAGCTCAATTTTGCTCTACGCTCACTTCTTGCCTAATAATGACGGGTTTCTGAAAACCTGTAATACCAGCGCTGTAGGTAAGTGAGCGGTGACAATACCGCGCAAGTTAGCACCGCACCCCTCATAACGCAAAACTCGTAATCTAGCCAATAGGAATGTAAAATATGCATAACGCGCTTCTTGTTTCAGCTTTAGGTCTAACACAGTGTCGGGTTAATGAACATGAAAACGTAGTTATTTCAAGGCATGTTATGGAGATATTAAATATACAATATTAATAATAATTATTAAAACATTTTATAAATATAATAATTTTTTGTGCTAGCTAGAGACATTAGACCTAAAGCTCGAAACACTAAGCATTTTACACAAGTTTTACATTCCTATGTTCTTCTCATAGAATTTTTTTTCATTTTTATTAATAAATATATATTTATATATCTATCTAATAATGTAAAATATATTTATATACCTATATATCTATAGGAATAGATATACAGGTATAGGTATATACAGATATAAATATCCAGAAAAGAAGGCACTCACCGGGTCTTAACAAATGTTACTTTTATTCATTGTAGTGATGTTTTGGGTTACCTCCGTCCTCAGACAAACATAACAGATTTCATTGGTGCTCTCTCAATTTGCACTACCTCACACTAAACAGTATTTTTAAGTATTTTTAATCGTCCAGCACAGCTCGCTCATACACTGTTTACAGTATTTGCATATACATCATAATAGACTATAATCATAGTCATCCGACACAGCTTGTCATTATTCTGCCTCTGAACCCTGCATATAAGTTATGCTGAATACTTACAACATTCAGTAGGACTGCTATATATACATAACCTCCCATATATTCCTCCAGGCAATTTCTATTATTGGCATTCAGCTAAGTACATACTCAAATTGAATAGACCTACCCTATCCTTTGTCATCATAATTATATTGCTACATAGTGGCTTGATCTACTATAACCTGTGTAATGAAAATGTAATAGTCATCTCTGATAATTGCTCAGTAAGATACTTCATTACATTTGTATCCAAATATGACCCGTTACCACAGTGCAGAAAACCTCACCAAAGATCTATTCTACCATAAAATTCATATTTATGAATAATCAGGATTTGAAAAAATAAAAATAAATGAATTAGAGGAAATCTGAATAAATCAGAAAAATCCAAATTGGAAAAAGGTCTAAATTAGAAAAAAATAGAAAAAAAAAATCTATTTTAGAGAGATCTCAATCAGTGCCCGCACAGCTGGACCATCCATTACTCTGTCATCTTTATGACCTATTGACAACCAGACCTTCACTATTTATTAGAAAAAACAATGCCAGTCAAGATGGGGTGCCATTGTCCCCAGGTTATAAATCCATCTGTACTCGCACTGTAGTAACCTTTTTGCCCTATCTCCCCCCTGGGTAGTGGTGGAACATGATCAATAATCATATATTTAAGATCTGCAACATTGAGTTTTGCTAATGCAAAGTGCCTTGCTACAGGCTGATCAGAGGTCCCTTTATTAATAGCCGCTCTGATTGGTGCCCGATGGTTCACCATCCTTGTCCTCAGGTCTTCCACAATTTTTCCAACATAGAATAGTCCACATACACAGTGTAATAAATACACTATGTAATTGGCTGTGCAAGTTACTTTATGTTTTATAGCAAATTTTCTATTTGCATAGGGATGTCTGAATTAATTTCCAGTTGAAACGCCCCCACAGGTAGTGCAACCTAAACATTGATAGCATCCTGGTTTGGTGGAAAGCCAAGTATCCTTGCTGTAGCACTGTCTGGGGTCTGTTTTAATAAGTTGGTCTCATCTTCGATACCCCACTCTAGGTGGTGGCATCCCATGTAGAGGAAGGTCTTTGTCTGTAGCTATCAACAACCAATGTTGGTGCAAGCTGGTTACAGGCCATTCTGTTAATCTGCTTATCCACTACTCTAGACCTTAATAGTTGTTGTTGTGAGAGTTGTAGCATGTCTTTTTTTTAATGTCTCCCAAATTCTTTTGGTTGTATACTCATTTTAGGAACTTTATTTCCATCTCTTAAAGCTGTTTCTCCCTCAAAGAGGAGTCAGTGTTTTTTCTCGCTGTTCTTTTGAATTGGGATATTGGTAATGCTCCTTTCAGGGCTGGTGGATGGCAACTTTGCACATGTAGGTGAGAATTTCTATCAGTTTCCTTACAGTGTCGTTAATAGACACCCATCTCTTTTAAAAATTCTCAAATCCATAAAATTGACCGTGTTCATATCATATGTTATTTTAAATTTTAATGTGGAAAGTGCGCTATTTAGATGTTCAAACCAACATTTTAAATCCTGCTCTGTACCATCCCACAGGAGAAACAGGTCATTGATGTATCTTTTAAAGAGTATTATTCTTTCATCTGCTAACAATGCGGTACCAGCCTATTGGAACTCGGCCTTGAACAGGTTTGCATATGTTAGGGTCACATTTGAACCCATGGCCGTTCCTGTTGTTTGTAGAAAATACTCCTTTTCGAAACTGAAATAGTTCAATTCAAGACATACTGTTAATAACTCAATCACCGTATCCAATGGTGGACCAACATATGGATATCGTCGTAGTTGCCGTACTGTTGCTAAAAAATACTTTCTGCATGTGGGATGACTGCGTACAAGCTGGTTACAATTATCAGTGTCTCCTGTTTCACATTTGACATTGACGTTAAAATCTTAATCATAGAGGAGGAGTCGAGCATAAATGATCCCATGTTTCATACTGACGGTTGTAGTAATTGATCTAAAAAGGTAGCAATGGGTTGCAAAAGAGACCCTATAGCCAAAACTATGGGTCGATTTGGAGGGACAGAGATAAGCTCTTGTGTATTTTAGGAAGCATGTACATTATTGGTATCCTGGGGTGTTCTACTGTCATGTATGCCTTGACATCTTTATTTATACAGTTATACCTGTACATTGTCTGTAACATGCCATCTATTTGTTATTTTAAAACTCATCGTGGGGTCTTCTGTAGGTGCTGCTTAAATCCTATTGGCTGTTCAAATCAGCTATTGGTATTGGTAGCTATTGGCTATTGGTAGTTTATTATAGATTAGTTTTTTTTTATTTTGGGGTGTTTTTTTTTAACGGGGGTATTAGAATAGGAATAATTTGTATTATTTTGGATAATTTCATTTATTTTTTGTAATGGAATTTTTTTTATTTTTTGTAATTTCACTGTTTATTATATTTTGTAATTGTAGTTTTTATGTTTTTGTAATGTTATGTTTTATTATTTTTAGTAAGAAATACTATTTTTTTTTTAGTTTAGCTTAGGTTTTATTTTTATTTCACAGGTAAGTTTGTAGTTAGTAAATAGTAATATTGTAACTAGCTTAGGCTTTATTTTTATTTCAAAGGTAAGCTAGTATTTATTTTAACTAGGTAGTTATTAATTGTACCTTTAATTTAGGTGTATTTGAATTATGGTAAAGTTAGGGGGTGTTAGGTTTAGGGGTTAATAGTTTAATTTAGGTAGTTGCAATTTAGGGGTTATTAGTTTAATTTAGGTAGTTGCGATGTGGGGGGCGGCAGTTTAGGGGTTAATAGTTTAATTTAGGTAGTTGCGATGTGGGGGGATGGCAGTTTAGAGGTTAATAAGTTTATTTAGTGTTGGCTATGTGGGGGGATGGCGGTTTAGAGGTTAATAGGTTTAGCTAGTGTTGGCGATGTGGGGGGAGAGCGGTTTAGAGGTTAATAGGTTTATTTAGTGTTGGTGATGTGGGGGGACGGCGGTTTAGAGCTTAATAAGTTTATTTAGTGTTGTCGATGTGGGGGGACGGCTGTTCAGAGATAGTTTAATTTAGGTAGCTGCAATGTGGGGGGGGGGGCGGGTTTAGAGGTTAGTAAGTTTATTTAGTGTTGGCAATGTGGGGGGATGGCGGTTTAGAGGTTAATAGCTTTATTTAGTGTCGTCAATGTAAGGAGACGGCGGTTTAGAAGTTAATAGGCTTAGTTAGTGTTGGTGATGTGGGGGAATGGCAGTTTAGATGTTAATAGGTTTTGTTAGTGTTGGCGATGTGGGGGGACGGCGGATTAGAGGTTAATAGGTTTAGTTAGTGTTGGCGATGTGGGGGGACGGCGGTTTGGAGGTTAATAGGTTTAGTTAGTGTTGGCGATGTGGGGGAGATGGCAATTTAGAGGTTAATAGGTTTAGTTAGTGTTGGTGATGTGGGGGGACGGTGGTTTAAAGGTTAATAGGTTTAGTTAGTGTTGGCGATGTGGGGGGATGGCGATTTAGGGGTTAATAGGTTTATTTAGTGTTGGCGTTGTGGGGGGATAGCGGTTTAGATTAGAATGATGAATATGAAGAATGGATCCAAAAATTTGGAAAATGATTAATTTGTTTTTGGGATTTTTGGGGATTTTAGTTATGGTGCCAATTCAGAAATTCAGATATATCTGAATCTTCGAATCAGCCAAAATTTGTCCGAAAACTAAAATGCACACGTCTAGTTTATATGTGTAAATATCCATGTGCACACATACATACATACATATAAACACATGTATACACATATTTAGAAATTATTATATAGAATCGGAGGGAGGAGTTATTACTACTATGTTTAACAAAACCTGGTGCAACCCTTTAAAGAAATATTTTATAGAAAGATATAGAAAGAACCAAGTGGCATACATTACTGTCACTTTAAAGAAAGGTATTACTGCACACAGAATCCTTAATCAAATTGTAATTTATTAAGTTGCAATTATAAAAACATATAATTGATCAGTAGGAGGAGTTTCCGGACATCCGTGGTACACCCTGAATGAGGAGTTTGGATCGGACGTACCCTAGCTGGTGTGTGTGCACAGAACTGTGTTTATGGGACTTTGCTGTATTGGTATTTTCCCACTGGAAGTTAACCACATAGAAGCTGCTATATAAGCCTTACACTTGACAGGCATGACAGCCTAGGAGACAAAGATTTTCTGGAATCTAACCAACCAGAGGAGAGGTGTGTAAGATCACTAACCTGACCCCTCATGACGTCATCTAAGGTATCGGCATGTCTGAGAGCTGAAGCTGTATGGCGGTTAGTTTAAACGCTGCCACAAACTCTGGACTGTGTGAGTAACTCTGACTAGTGATATATAGCCAGATGCTTTTGATCCTTTAAGGACTCCATGAGGCCTAGTTATCAACGTGTCTACTTACCTGCCTTCGCCGCAACTATAATAAACCCCAATCTGCCCCCTACACCGTTGCCACCTATAATACATTTTTAACCCCTATCCTGCTGATCCCGGACCCCGCCGCAACTAAATAAATTGTTTAACCCCTAAACCGCCGCTCCCGGACCCCGCCACCTATATTAAACTTATTAACCCCTAATCTGCCCCCCCTACACCGTCGCCACCTATAATAAATTTATTAACCCCTATCCTGCCCCCCCTACACCGCCGCCACTAAAAAAATTTTATAAACCCCTAAACCTAAGTCTAACCCTAACACCCCCCTAACTTAAATATTAATTAAATACATATAAATATTATAACTCTTATTATCTAAATGAATCCTATTTAAAACTAAATACCTTTAAAATAAACCTTAATATAGCTACAATGTGTAGTGTTAGGTGTAATTGTAACTTAGGTTAGGATTTATTTTACAGGTAAATTTGTCTTTATTTTAACTAGGTAGCTATTAAATAGTTAATAATTATTTAATAGCTATTGTACCTAGTTAAAATAAATTGAAATTTGCCTGTAAAATAAAAATAAATCCTAAAATAGCTACAATATAATTATTAGTTATATTGTAGCTATATTAGGGTTTATTTTATAGGTATTTAGTTTTAAATAGGATTAATTTAGTTAATAAGAATAATATTTATTTAGATGTATTTAATTAATATTTAAGTTAGAGGGTGTTAGGGTTAGGGTTAGACTTAGGTTTAGGGGTTAATAATTTTATTATAGTGGTGACGGTGTAGGGGGGGCAGGATAGGGGTTAATAAATTTATTATAGGTGGCGACGGTGTAGGGGGGGCAGGATAGGGGTTAATAAATTTATTATAGGTGGCGACGGTGTAGGGGGGGGGCAGATTAGGGGTTAATAAGTTTAATATAGGTGGCGGCGGGGTCCGGGAGTGGCGGTTTAGGGGTTAAACAATTTATTTAGTTGCGGCGGGGTCCGGGATCGGCAGGATAGGGGTTAATACATTTATTATAGGTGGCGGCAGTATAGGGGGGCAGGATAGGGGTTAATAGGTATAATGTAGGTGGCAGTGGGCTCCGGGAGCGGCGGTTTAGGGGTTAATACATTTATTATAGTTGCGTCAGGGTCCGGGAGCAGCGGTTTAGGGGTTAATAAGTTTATTAGAGTGGCGGTGGGCTCCGGGAGCGGCAGTTTAGGGGGTAATAAATGTATTTAGTTGTGGCGGTGTAGGGGGGGACAGATTAGGGGTGTTTAGACTCGGGGTACATGTTAGGGTGTTAGGTGCAGACATCTCCCATAGGAATCAATGGGATATCGGGCAGCAGCGAACATAAACTTTCGCTATGGTCAGACTCCCATTGATTCCTATGGGATCCGCCGCCTCCAGGGAGGCGGATTGAAAACCAGGTACGCTGGGCCGGAAAAGTGCCGAGCGTACCTGCTAGTCATTTGATAACTAGCAAAAGTAGTCAGATTGTGCCGAACTTGTGTACGGAACATCTGGAATGACGTAAGAATCGATCTGTGTCGGACTGAGTCCAGCGGATCGAAGCTTACGTCACAAAATTCTACTTTTGCCGGGCAGCAGGGCTTGATAACTAAGGCGAATCAGCCTCGCCACAAATACGCTGCGGAATTCCAGCGTATTTGAGGTTGACGGCTTGATAACTAGGGACCCATGTGTACTTTGTATATGTTTATATGCAAAAAGGTTTTTCTTGCTTTATTTATGTTTTATGTTTTTTTTGTTAGATGTTGTATGTTTTTTGTTGGTTTGTTCAGGACACTACCCGGTCAATGATATGTTTTTATAATCGCAACTTAATAAATTACAATTTGATTAAGGATTCTGTGTGCAGTAATCCCTTTCTTTAAAGTGACAGTAATGTATGCCACTTGATTCTTTCTTTATCTTTCTATAAAAAATACACATATTTAGACCTATATACAATTTTGAGCCCTTCCCAGTCAAATACTTTTAAACATGAAATTTCATTTTTAAAATGTTTTAAGGTATTTTCAATACAAATACTTTATGCCTATGTTCACTTAGAAAAAATGTTCAATAACTAATAAGGCTTTTTGTAGTGCACCCCATAAAAGTCTATGACAAGGAGTTAGCGCAATAGCGCGGTCGCAATATCTGAAGTCATGAAGTTTTTTGTTTGTGTGCTAACTTTTTACCTTCAGCTTGTAATACGTGCGGTAAAAAAAAAAAAATAGCTTTCCATTTGTAATTTGGCCCGATATATTCAAAAGGAAAGATATTGATATTTTAAAATAACAAAATGTGGTCTCGTCTGAACGAAGAAACATATATATAAATAAACTGTATTGTTCCTTATGTAAAAACAGGACAGAAAAGACAACAAAGAATTACATAGCAATGCCCAGGGATTATGACAGTATTTAACATTAAGCCTACACTCACTTAGGCTGCCTGTGGCATTATATCTCTGCTGTAATGAGTCAGCTGACATTGCCCATAATTTGGGTTGCAAAGCAAGAAAAGATTGAAAACCAATGAACCAGGGAAATGTAAGAGGTTATGTAAGGATGTGGGGGGGGGGGGGGTGAAAATAATATGTTTAGACTTCCCTTATATTAGAATCTATTATGGCCAGTGATTATCATACAGTATTTTATAGTATTATGCAAGTGAAACAGAAATATTACACTTGTTTACACTTAGTATTAAGTTATATAGAACACATTTTTTTCATATTTAGGGAATTCACAGTGCAGGATTATGTTTACTCATCGAGAAAATGAGAGTTTGGCCTTTCCCACGGTAATATTCAACCTAACCACACTTCTCTCTGGGAGATTGTGAGCGAGTCACACCGTTTTCTTATAATCTGAAGTTTAGAACAAACATGTCTCAAGACACAGGTAAATAAGGATTTATCAACAAAAGATTATCACCTTTTTATAGGTCTTTATTAAACAGACATGAAAATCAGAATTAAACTTTGATGATTCAGATACAGCATGCATACCTAGGTAGGCTCAAATACAGTAATGCACTAGTGGACGTTGGTGATTGTTGGCTATATATGTACTGTATATATACACTATATACAGTATATATATATATATAGGCAACAAAACCAACTATGTGCTCAGTTTTGTTGCCTAATTTGTTTGCTTTTTGTACTACCCCCATGTTTTAATTGTGTAACTACACAAATAAAATTCATTTTTTAACCGCATTTGGCACCTATTGCTTTAAATTTTTGTTTTGACTTTTAATATTCTATCAGGATTAAGCATTGGTGCCCAGTGGTTTTTGTATGCTCCATACGATACCCCTAAGCTAGCGTGGACAGCTAGACTTCCTATTGGATTACTACAGACCATCATATCCCAGCTAAGGAATCCGTTTCACCCCATTGGATGACCCTCGACACGTGGTACGCCACACACGCTCAGACGCAACAACAGCGTCCTTCACAGCACTGTCTGTAGACGGAGATTGCAGAGGCAAGTTTGCCGGGCAGAGACCGGACCGAGAGTGGGCCTTCAATTAGTAAGGATTTGAACGGATTCGTGGTGTCTGGCGTTCCTCTGTAGCAGTGGTAAGTGGGCTTAACCGCATAGCGGTAAATATTACACAGATGCATTTGGAAGCATAAAGTTTGTGAAATCCATAAGACCCATAACTGCTATTTAGAGCTTACCTGATTAATAGGAGACAACCTGTGAACGCCAGTTATACCTTTTTGGGACTGTTCATCCATTTATACATTTGTGTTTGTGGATTTTTTGGAAGTGCTTGGGCGATCGCTACCAGGGGTTTTATATAATAAGACTATTATTTGAACGCTTATATAGTTATTTTTGAGACACAAAATTTCCCTTTTGCTTATACACTGTGTACAGAATTATTAGGCAAATGAGTATTTTGACCACATCATCCTCTTTATGCATGTTGTCTTACTCCAAGCTGTATAGGCTCGAAAGCCTACTACCAATTAAGCATATTAGGTGATGTGCATCTCTGTAATGAGAAGGGGTGTGGTCTAATGACATCAACACCCTATATCAGGTGTGCATAATTATTAGGCAACTTCCTTTCCTTTGGCAAAATGGGTCAAAAGAAGGACTTGACAGGCTCAGAAAAGTCAAAAATAGTGAGATATCTTGCAGAGGGATGCAGCACTCTTAAAATTGCAAAGCTTCTGAAGCGTGATCATCGAACAATCAAGCGTTTCATTCAAAATAGTCAACAGGGTCGCAAGAAGCGTGTGAAAAAACCAAGGCGCAAAATAACTGCCCATGAACTGAGAAAAGTCAAGCGTGCAGCTGCCAAGATGCCACTTGCCACCAGTTTGGCCATATTTCAGAGCTGCAACATCACTGGAGTGCCAAAAAGCACAAGGTGTGCAATACTCAGAGACATGGCCAAGGTAAGAAAGGCTGAAAGACGACCACCACTGAACAAGACACACAAGCTGAAACGTCAAGACTGGGCCAAGAAATATCTCAAGACTGATTTTTCTAAGGTTTTATGGACTGATGAAATGAGAGTGAGTCTTGATGGGCCAGATGGATGGGCCCGTGGCTGGATTGGTAAAGGGCAGAGAGCTCCAGTCCGACTCCCGCCAGCAAGGTGGAGGTGGAGTACTGGTTTGGGCTGGTATCATCAAAGATGAGCTTGTGGGGCCTTTTCAGGTTGAGGATAGAGTCAAGCTCAACTCCCAGTCCTACTGCCAGTTTCTGGAAGACACCTTCTTCAAGCAGTGGTACAGGAAGAAGCCTGCATCCTTCAAGAAAAACATGATTTTCATGCAGGACAATGCTCCATCACACGCGTCCAAATACTCCACAGCGTGGCTGGCAAGAAAGGGTATAAAAGAAGAAAATCTAATGACATGGCCTCCTTGTTCACCTGATCTGAACCCCATTGAGAACCTGTGGTCCATCATCAAATGTGAGATTTACAAGGAGGGAAAACAGTACACCTCTCTGAACAGTGTCTGGGAGGCTGTGGTTGCTGCTGCACGCAATGTTGATGGTGAACAGATCAAAATACTGACAGAATCCATGGATGGCAGGCTTTTGAGTGTCCTTGCAAAGAAAGGTGGCTATATTGGTCACTGATTTGTTTTTGTTTTGTTTTTGAATGTCAGAAATGTATATTTGTGAATGTTGAGATGTTATATTGGTTTCGCTAGTAAAAATAAATAATTGAAATGGGTATATATTTGTTTTTTGTTAAGTTGCCTAATAATTATGCACAGTAATAGTCACCTGCACACACAGATATCCCCCTAAAATAGCTATAACTAAAAACAAACTAAAAACTACTTCCAAAACTATTCAGCTTTGATATTAATGAGTTTTTTGGGTTCATTGAGAACATGGTTGTTGTTCAATAATAAAATTAATCCTCAAAAATACAACTTGCCTAATAATTCTGCACTCCCTGTATATATATATACATACACATATATATATATATATATATATATACATACACATATATATACATATATATACATATATACACATATACATACATATATATATATATATATATATATATATATATACACACATATAAGCACAGCATGCATAGCTAGGTAGGTTTAAAGGGACAGTCAACACAAACATTGTTATTGTTTAAAAAGATAGATAATGCCTTTACTACCCATTCCCCAGATTTGCACAAAAAGCATGGTTATATTAACATACTTTATAACCTTTAAACATCTAAATTTCTGTCTGTTTCTAAATCCCTAAAGACAACCCCATGATCACATGCATTTGTATTTGCTTTTCACATCAGGGGAAGCTAGTTCATGTCAGCCATATAGATAACATTGTGCTGACACCCGTAGATTCTTACAACACATCACTAATATACTTAAATGCAAGTCAATAGATAAAGTCATGTGATCAGGGGGCAGTCAGAAGATGCTTAGAAACAAGGCAATCACAGAGGTAATCACAGAGGTATTAATATAACCATGTTTTCTCTGCAAAACTGGGGAATGGGTAATAAAGGGATTATTTATCTTTTAAAACAATAAAAAATGTGAGTTGACTGTCCCTTTAAGTACAGCTCAACAGGAGGGTTCATCTAGCTCCTAGTAGTGCTGCTCCGGAGTGGATATTAACTATATGTTTAACCCCAAAAATGCATTAATAAAATTCTCAAAAGCATTAGTGTTTTCTATGTGTCTTTTGTCCAGAGTTATGAAAGTTTGCTGAAAACTCTAATTTAGATCTGGGGTATAATTCTAGAATAAAAAAATAGCTAAATATAAAAGGTGGATAATGTTATGGTGGTGAAACGTAGTTCCTAAGTTTATTCTTTTTAAATCTGCTCACTCCTTTATCACCTTGTTAGAGAACTGTAATAAAAAAATGCACTAGCATTCTCACTAAGGGGTGTTCTCAGCATTTCTAGATAAGGTAGTGAGATAAATGCAGTACTGTACCTCAGCATATTTGTTCAAACTAATTTTGGCTTTATTTGTTCGATCTTAAAGGGAAATTAATTGCAAAAAGAAACTGCTGTAATGTGTTAGAGCCTTTTTAATACACTGTTGCTTGCATTTAGCTATGTGTTTAACCCATGACATGAGTCTGAAGTAAAGTGTTAGGGCTAAAATAAATGTTTCACAAAACACAGGTAAAACATATTAAGATAATGTATTACACTCATATATAAACATATTTAATATAAAATATGTTTTTTTTATTGAAATAAATGTTTAAAAAAGTGTTTGAAAGAGATATGTCAAGGACTCAAAAGTGTAAATATATATATATATATATGTGTGTGTGTGTGTATATATATATATATTTGTATGTGTGTATGTATTCATGTGTGTACATACATACATACATACATACATATATACACTTTTGAGCCTTTCCCAGTCAAACACCTTGAATATCCAATATAATTTTTAAAGAAATGTAATCTATTTTTGTTTTATTTTAATAGAAACACTTCAAATATCTAAACACTCAAATGTCCTTTTTAATTTTAAATATAAATATATAGTTAAAGAATTTCAAAATAAAAACAAAATTTATGCTTACCTGATACATTTCTTTCTTTCCGGATATGGAGAGTCCACAACGTCATTCAATTACTACAGTGGATATATCACTCCTGGCCAGCAGGAGGAGGCAAAGAGCACCACAGCAAAGCTGTTAAGTGTCACTCCCCTACCCATAATCCCCAGTCATTTGACTGAAAGGAAATGGAAAAGGAATAACACAAAAGTGTAGAGGTGCCTGACAAAAATAACTGTCTTAAGGAAGGGTGGGGTCGTGGACTCTCCATATCCGGTAAGAAAGAAATTTATCAGGTAAGCATGAATTTTGTTTTCTTTCCTAAGATATGGAGAGTCCACAACGTCATTCAATTACTAGTGGGAATCAATACCCAAGCTAGAGGTCACAGAATGAACAGGGAGGGAGAACAAGACAGGCAGACTTAATTCAATTACTAGTGGGAATCAATACCCAAGCTAGAGGACACAGAATGAACAGGGAGGGAGAACAAGACAGGCAGAATTAAACAAAAGGCACCACCGCTTGAAGAACCTTTCTCCCAAAAGAGACCTCAGCCAAAGCAAAAGTATCAAATTTGAAAAATTTGGAAAAAGTATGCAGAGAGGACCGAGTTGCAGCCTTGCAAATCTGTTACACAGAAGCTTCATTTTTGAAAGCCCAAGAAGAGGAGACAGCCCTAGTGGAATGAGCTTTTATTCTCTCAGGAGGCATAAGCAAAACGAATCATACTTCTCATCCAGAGGGAAAGAGAAGTAGAAGTAGCCTTCTGACCCTTACGCTTTCCTGAGAAACAAACAAACAGGGCAGAAGACTGGTGAAAATCCTTAGTTGTCTGTAGGTAGAATTGTAGAGCATTCACAACATCCAAGTTGTGCAACAGACGTTTTTTATGAGAAGAAGGATTGGGACAGAGAGAAGGAACAACAATTTCCTGATTAATATTTCTATCCGAAACAAGTTTAGGAACACCATCAGATCCAACTCCGGCACCCCCCATTTGAGGGTAAACCTGGAGAACACCTCCGGATGGAGAGCCCACTCCCCGGGATGAAATGTCTGTCTGCTCAGGAAATCCGCTTCCCAGTTGTCCACTCCAGGAATGTGGATGGCAGATAGACAACAATTGTGGGTTTCCGCCCACTGAATAATCAGTGCCACCTCCTTCATGGCTAAGAAACTCTGAGTTCCTCCCTGGTGGTTGATGTAAGCCCCTAAGGTGATGTTGTCCGACTGAAACCTGATAAACCGGGCTAAAGACAAATGAGGCCAAGCCATCAGAGCATTGTAAATCACTCTCAACTCCAAGATGTTTATAGGTAGAGCAGACTCCTCCCGAGTCCATAGTCCCTGCACCTTTAACGAGTCCCAGACTGATCCCAAGCCTAGCAGGCTGGCATCCGTTGTTACAATCACCCAGGAAGGTCTCCGGAAGCATGTGCCCTGAGACAGATAGTCCTGAGAAAGCCACCACGGGAGAGAGTCTCTTGTCGACTGGTCTAGATCTATCCTCTGAGACAGATCCGAATGGTCTTCATTCCATTGTCTGAGCATGCATAATTTCAGAGCTCTCAAATGTAATCAAGCAAAGGGAATGATGTCCATGGAAGCGACTATCAGACCAATTACCTCCATACATTGAGCCACTGATGTATATAAATAAAATATATATACATTTCTTTGTGGATATATATATATATATATATATATATATATATATATATATATATATATATATATATATATATATATATATATACATACAGGGAGTGCAAATTTCCCTTTTGCTTATACACTGTGTACAGAATTATTAGGCAAATGAGTATTTTGACCACATCATCCTCTTTATGCATGTTGTCTTACTCCAAGCTGTATAGGCTCGAAAGCCTACTTCCAATTAAGCATATTAGGTGATGTGCATCTCTGTAATGAGAAGGGGTGTGGTCTAATGACATCAACACCCTATATCAGGTGTGCATAATTATTAAGCAACTTCCTTTCCTTTGGCAAAATGGGTCAAAAGAAGGACTTGACAGGCTCAGAAAAGTCAAAAATAGTGAGATATCTTGCAGAGGAATGCAGCACTCTTAAAATTGCAAAGCTTCTGAAGCGTGATCATCGAACAATCAAGCGTTTCATTCAAAATAGTCAACAGGGTCGCAAGAAGCGTGTGGAAAAACCAAGGTGCAAAATAACTGCCCATGAACTGAGAAAAGTCAAGCGTGCAGCTGCCAAGATGCCACTTGCCACCAGTTTGGCCATATTTCAGAGCTGCAACATCACTGGAGTGCCCAAAAGCACAAGGTGTGCAATACTCAGAGACATGGCCAAGGTAAGAAAGGCTGAAAGACGACCACCACTGAACAAGACACACAAGCTGAAACGTCAAGACTGGGCCAAGAAATATCTCAAGACTGATTTTTCTAAGGTTTTATGGACTGATGAAATGAGAGTGAGTCTTGATGGGCCAGATGGATGGGCCCGTGGCTGGATTGGTAAAGGGCAGAGAGCTCCAGTCCGACTCAGACGCCAGCAAGGTGGAGGTGGAGTACTGGTTTGGGCTGGTATCATCAAAGATGAGCTTGTGGGGCCTTTTCGGGTTGAGGATGGAGTCAAGCTCAACTCCCAGTCCTACTGCAAGTTTCTGGAAGACACCTTCTTCAAGCAGTGGTACAGGAAGAAGTCTGCATCCTTCAAGAAAAACATGATTTTCATGCAGGACAATGCTCCATCACACGCGTCCAAGTACTCCACAGCGTGGCTGGCAAGAAAGGGTATAAAAGAAGAAAATCTAATGACATGGCCTCCTTGTTCACCTGATCTGAACCCCATTGAGAACCTGTGGTCCATCATCAAATGTGAGATTTACAAGGAGGGAAAACAGTACACCTCTCTGAACAGTGTCTGGGAGGCTGTGGTTGCTGCTGCACGCAATGTTGATGGTGAACAGATCAAAACACTGACAGAATCCATGGATGGCAGGCTTTTGAGTGTCCTTGCAAAGAAAGGTGGCTATATTGGTCACTGATTTGTTTTTGTTTTGTTTTTGAATGTCAGAAATGTATATTTGTGAATGTTGAGATGTTATATTGGTTTCACTGGTAAAAATAAATAATTGAAATGGGTATATATTTGTTTTTTGTTAAGTTGCCTAATAATTATGCACAGTAATAGTCACCTGCACACACAGATATCCCCCTAAAATAGCTATAACTAAAACAAACTAAAAACTACTTCCAAAACTATTCAGCTTTGATATTAATGAGTTTTTTGGGTTCATTGAGAACATGGTTGTTGTTCAATAATAAAATTAATCCTCAAAAATACAACTTGCCTAATAATTCTGCACTCCCTGTATATATATATATATATATAAATACATATGTATGTGTGTGTGTTTGTGGCTATATATTTATATTTATATATACAGTGTGTTTATATATATATATATATATATCCAAGTTATAAAACAAGCACTCACTGGACTTGATACAGGTGAAATAAAAAGTGTTTTATTCAATATAAACAAGTGACGTTTCAGTCTGATGAAGGGGTGAACACCCTGAAACGTGACTTGTTTATATGGAATAAAACACTTTTTATTTCACCTGTATCAAGTTCAGCGAGTGCTTGTGTTATAACTTGGATATTTGAACTTTCTATAGCACCCTGACAGAATTAAAATTTACTGTTTATGGGAGTGCACTTATTTCAGTGGATTATATATATATATATATATATATATATATATATATATATATATATACTGTATATATATATATATATATATATATATATAATGAGAGAGAGTATATATAAAATATTTATATATAATATATATATATATATATATATATATATAAAGAGAGAGAGTATATATAAAATATTTATGTAAGTTCTGTTTTGAACTCAATTGAATAGTTCTTAACATTTTCTTAAAAAAAAATAAAAAGGTATGTCCCAGAATGTATTTGTTTAGCCTTGTCGTCTGTTGAATGTCTTGGCTTCACCAAGAGTATTTCATAACTGAACAGATCTTCTGGATAAATATCTGTGTTTAATTTGCTTCACTTGATGAAAGAGATTAGGAGAGGAAGAAGGGTTTGTATGTCAGGAATGAAACATAAAACCACTAGTATAAAATACAGCAGGCAGACAGCATGGAGCCGGGGATTAATTCAGTAATTTACCCTCTGACTATTGATGTATATCTACTGAACCATCATATTTGGTAGAATATTACATTATTTATTGCCATTTTAATGTAAATACTTGTTATCATAAAAGTGATTACTCAATATAATATAGATTTACTGCAAACATGTATTTTGTTTTATTATTATTATTACTTTTATTTTGTTTGGTTATTATATCACTGTACAGCGTTAGAAGTCATCAGTGAAAAGTAATTTGTAGGAATTTAAAAATATAATTGTTGTCTCCATAGATCAGTTACATAGCATGGTCTGATTCATAGCCAGTGAGACAAATTATTTAGGAACCTACTACGGAAAAAGGCATAGATTTATTAACATTGGAGAAGCAAAATCCTGATCCATATCTCCCAATATTTCCATGACTGTAACCACAACTGTGAAGCTGGAGGCTGAGAAAGAGAGACCTGAGGTGGAACCTCTCAACCATACTGTAGAGTAGGGGTGATCGATCTTGACCCTCCAGAGGATTTTGAACTAAATTTCCCATGATCCTCAGACACTTTAAGCTGGCTGAGCATCATGGGAAATGTAGTTCCAAAATCTCTTGAGGACAAGGTTGATCACCCCTGCTGTAGAGTCATGTTGTGCTGGATATGGAAATTGATGTTGGCAGGGTCATGTGTGTTCCAGGGGTGTGGCAAGGCAGTTCCCATATGGGAGGAGTCAAGCTTCTTTATAGGCATCTCTGGATGTTCAGTAATCATATTAATAGTGATTTTTAAAGAGTCAAGTGTTTGCTGGTAGAGAAGAAAAAACAGGTTAAAAAAACAGAAATATGAGTGAGATTATGTTTGTGTTTCTAAGTCAAAATGATAAATGTTCTTTTTTAGTGTGACTGTAAATCTGAGCCAGCTATTATTGTCATGTCTTGAAACTGGATTTTAGGAACATATAGTATTTACGTACCCACAACTCAGCACCACATGTTGCATATGTATTATTTATATCAAATCTTAGTTTTTTTGTACCTTATATTGTAATGTAGGAGTCTCTCCTTTACATAAAGAATCCTATATAGCAAAATAAAAATGTCTCAATATAATATTTGAGTTTCTAAATTGTTGTGCTATTTTTTACGCTGCACAGAAGTAAATATGCACTTTTTAAAAATGAAACACTCTTTCTACATGATGCATCATGAGAATTTAATTCTGGCTTTCATGTTTCTTTAAACCTCTCTGCCTCTCTAAGATGACACTTTCCTGTGCAGTGGGGGAAACAATTTTCAGCAGATGATACATAGGACAATGCAATACTCAAATCCCTTCAATGTATGTAGTCCAGTTAGACATTTTCCTGGTCAAAAGTGATTATACGTCTTAAGGGTAAAAGGCCTAGCTGGTCGCTACCAGATAAGGTGGACATATATATATATATATATAGTAAACTTAACCTTAAACTAAAACTATGAATAAAAATACTGACACGAGAGTGGAGGGTAAAACCATTGCTGGCAATTTTAATTAAATACAACTTTAAACAAACAACCGTAAAACCGCCTACAAACTTGGATGGCGGCAAATGAGATCTAAATTAGCCTCAACATGACAGGAGGTCAATCGCCAAGAGCAGCAGCGAAGGAACACTCCGCTCGGGATAGAGGCAATGAGGTTGTCGGGAGTTGCAAAGACCCAAAAACAAAGGCGGGCTCCTCGGAATTACCTAAGGCATTGCCCAGCCTTTGCCGTCTGGTCATTACTCCACCCCAACCTCTCTATCTGCAAATGGAACAGGCCATGACCTCCCGCCAAGAGAAACTCTTGCCGCCAATTGAATAATAATAAAATCAGATAAAAGTAGGGGTAAATAACTTACAATTCAAATATATGTGCATTTCTTTTTTTTTTTTAGGGCTGGAAATGCAAATTCTTAATTATGGAACTCTTACAATTTTAGAGCATTAGATCTATACCCGCATCCGTGAGGTGTACCCCATCGGGTCTATACAGGTGCCTTGCGCCGGCTGTAATGTTGTCGTGGCGGACAACAAAACCGCCACCACCAGACACGGCTTTGCCCACCACTCTGTTTAATTTCTTGCGGACTCTGTAGGCTGCACCCACTGTCCCCATAAATTTCCAATGGAGCCTGGGGATAACATTGGACCACCCAATGGCCACCCCTGGAGCCCAAGCCCGCAACCAGCCGATGTCAGCTATAATGATGTTAATCAGTTCCAAAGCTGGAATGGAACCAATGTCATTTCCCCCTAAGTGTAGGATGAGAATGTCCGGTTTACCTCACCACCTCTGTGCTTCACTTATCTGGGTAGGTAAGTCTCTCCAGCTCATCCCTCTCCTGCCTAACCACCTTAGAGAAACTTTATTAGGTGAGAACCCTAGCTGGATGTTATGCATGGCTGTGGCTCCAATACATGCCCAATGAATGAAGGAGTGGCCCACAAACCATACGAGGCCCTTCTGGAGAAACCTGAAAGGAAACAACTGTTAATTTTTGCAATGCAGACTGGGACCCTGTGAAGAAGTAAGTGGGCGAACATATAAACAATATCTATTAGACCGCCATCTGCCAATGCGCTGTATTTGATCTGCTGGCGTGCCAGAGGCTGCTGCGCTTGTGGCAGCCCTGATTCTAAAGGAGTGCAGAACCACTCTGGAGGGGTTTAAGCCCGCATGCACCACTGCTAGTTTCAAGACCTTCCGAATCTGATATTGGGACAGGGGCACACGGTCCGCATGAAGTAAAAACTGGCTGGGAATATTCGGGCGGATTTTTGCATAGACTACTAACAAGGAAACAGGGCAGGAAACACTATCGGCTTGTGAAGATAGGGTAAGCCAAGTGCCGTTACCTTCCTGATCAGTTTTGGACTTGGGAATGAAAAGCAATACGGCATTCGGGTACACTGAAACATGGTGCAACATAATTCCAGATGTTCGATCAGATTTAGATGGGGGCAGTAGCTCCCCATTACGTAAAGCCCCAAAGAATGTCAGGGCAAATGCCTCTTTAAATAAAAGGACTTCGAATGGGGAAGAACAGACTATAGATAAAGACAATAGGAGACTGCAAAACCTATCTATAGTGATGGGTTCTCTCACATCAGGGGTTTTATGCTCAAGCCTACCCCAACCCTTAACAATTTGCCTAATGAAAAAATTGGAGGAAATATCAGGCAGGTGCAATAATTTGTGAAAATAAGACAGGGCTGCTAACCTAGATTGTACTGCACCTTTACGAATTTCACAGTCCCTCAGGCAAGACAGCCACTCCATCAGCGTGATGTGAGGCGCCTAAGCTACGGACTGACCTGAGTCTTGGCAAAAAGATTCCCATTCCCTCCAATGCTTGCCATAGGTGTTCCATGTGCACGGGGCGAGGGAAAGTTTAATTAGCGGAAGAATGGAGGTCCAGGATTCACCAGCTGCCAAAGGAAATCCAGACAAATAAGTCCTTCTGCAGCGGCATGTGGGGCTAGCTTTCTAAAAAGTGGCAAATTAAAGTGAGACAGGGCATCAGCTATGGAGTTATTAACTCCTGGGACATGCTGCGCAAGGAAATTTATGTTAAACTTAAGGCAACACAGCACTATCAGCCTAAGATATCGAATAACTGAGGGGGATGATGCAGATAAGTTATTAATGGCATGCACCACACTCAAGTTGTCACACCAAAATATGACAGCACTATTTTGTAAAGTGTGGCCCCAAAGCTCTAATAACAAGGCTATGGGGAAATTTCCAACAAGGTAAGGTTACGTGTGAGGCCATCTGAAGCCCACTTCGTGGGCCAAGGACCAGCCGTCCACTGCCCCTGAAAGAATGCACCATAACCCTGACCATGACCTAGAGGCATCTGTGAAGAGATGTAGGGACTGACTAGGGACAGGATCAGATCTCCACAGATAAATTCCATTAAATTCAATGAGAAAGGATTCCCACACTAAGAGGTCTTCTACCATGTCCTGAGACAGGACTACTGACCGATGTTGTTTCTGAGCACCTTTAAATGGGGCTTGTAACCACCTATTGAAAATCCTACCTAAGAAAATCACCCTGCAGGCAAAATTCAAAAGACCAAGCTGGGATTGCAATTGTTTTAAAGTCATTTTCTTTGATAACGAAGCTGATTGCACTGCTTGTAACATCTTTGATACCTTGTCCGCAGGGAGACGACACAACATTAAAGTGGAATCAATCTCAATCCCTAAAAATGTAAGGCAAGAGTATGGTTCCTGGGTTTTATCCTCGGCTAGGGGAACACCAAATTTGTTCATTAAGAGACGCATAGCTTCCATAATGGTTCTGCATTGATTGGAAGTGGGGGACCCGACAATTAGAAAATCATCAAGCCATGGCATCATAACCCACCGCTGCCATCACTGCCCAGTGAAGAAATGAGCTAAATGTCTCAAAGAGTGAGCAGGACAATGCACATCCCATAGGGAGACAGCGGTCAATATAGACAGAGCCCTGAAATTTGAACCACATCAAATGGAAGGCTGACGGGTGTAAAGGTAGTAGCCGAAAAGCAGACTCAATGTCAAGTTTCGCCATGAATGCACCCCTACCAGCAGCCCTAACCAAGTTCAGCGCTTTATCAAAAGATTGATAATTAGTGAAGTCGCGAACCTAAAATTTTGCGTTCGTGAACGGCGGACGCGAACTTCCACAACTGTTCGCGAACGGGCGAACCGGGCGAACCGCCATAGACTTCAATAGGCAGACGAATTTTAAAACACACAGGGACTCTTTCTGGCCACAATAGTGATGGAAAAGTTGTTTCAAGGGGACTAACACCTGGACTGTGGCATGCCGGAGGGGGATCCATGGCAAAACTCCCATGGAAAATTACATAGTTGATGCAGAGTCTGGTTTTAATCCATAAAGGGCATAAATCACCTAACATTGCTAAATTGTTTGGAACAACGTGCTTTAAAACATCAGGTATGATGTTGTATCAATCAGGTAGTGTAAGGGTTACGCCCGCTTCACAGTGACAGACCAAACTCCCTGTTTAAAGGGACAGTCTACACCAGAATTTTTATTGTTTTAAAAGATAGATAATCCCTTTATTATTATTAGTGTGAAGGAAACTGACTGCTATTATTTAACACAGTCAAAAAAGTGTTGTTTTTTTTAAACCTACACTACTGTTACACCAGATATGAGTTGCCCTGGGTTGACACTGTGCCCTGGCAGGCAGGCACTGAAACGCACACGTGTGAAGGAAACTGACTGCTATTATTTAACACAGTCAAAAAAGTGTTTTTTTTTTTTTAAATCTACACTACTGTTACACCAGATATGAGTTGCACTGGGGTGACACTGTGCCCTGGCAGGCAGGCACTTAAACGCACACGTATGAAGGAAACTGACTGCTATTATTTAACACAGTCAAAAAAGTGTTGTTTTTTTTAAATCTACACTACTGTTACACCAGATATGAGTTGCACTGGGGTGACACTGTGCCCTGGCAGGCAGGCACTTAAACGCACACGTGTGAAGGAAACTGACTGCTATTATTTAACACAGTCAAAAAAGTGTTGTTTTTTTTTTTAAATCTACACTACTGTTACACCAGATATGAGTTGCACTGGGGTGACACTGTGCCCTGGCAGGCAGGCACTTAAACGCACACGTGTGAAGGAAACTGACTGCTATTATTTAACACAGTCAAAAAAGTGTTTTTTTTTTTAAATCTACACTACTGTTACACCACATATGAGTTGCACTGGGGTGACACTGTGCCCTGGCAGGCAGGCACTTAAACGCACACGTGTGAAGGAAACTGACTGCTATTATTTAACACAGTCAAAAAAGTGTTGTTTTTTTTAAAATCTACACTACTGTTACACCAGATATGAGTTGCACTGGGGTGACACTGTGCCCTGGCAGGCAGGCACTTAAACGCACACATGTGAAGGAAACTGACTGCTATTATTTAACACAGTCAAAAAAGTGTTTTTTTTTTTTTTAAATCTACACTACTGTTACACCAGATATGAGTTGCACTGGGGTGACACTGTGCCCTGGCAGGCAGGCACTTAAACGCACACGTGTGAAGGAAACTGACTGCTATTATTTAACACAGTCAAAAAAGTGTTGTTTTTTTTTTTAAATCTACACTACTGTTACACCAGATATGAGTGGTGGCACTGGGCAAGTGGGCACAGTATACGCTGTGAGCCTGACACACACGCTGGCAGGCAGGCAACTGCAATTAGATTACACAGAAAAAAAAGCAGGGCTTTTTGGGGTGCTGTCCTTACAGCAGAGATGAGATGAGTCCTTCAGGACTGTAGTGGACACTGAATACACTAGCCTAGCTATAGATTTCCCTATTAAATCAGCAGCAGCTACACTGTCCCTCCTCTCACTAACAATGCAGCTTCCGAATGAATCTAAAATGGATGCTGTCCAGGAGGTAGGAGGGTCTGGGAGGGAGGGTCTGCTGCTGATTGGCTGGAATGTGCCTGCTGACTGTGAGGTACAGGGTCAAAATATTACTCAATGATGACGAATAGGGGGCGGATCGAACATCGCATATGTTCGCCCGCCGCGGCGAACGCTATGCTATGTTCGCCGGGAACTATTGGCCGGCGAACAATTCGCGACATCACTATTGATAATGCACTGAACTTAAAGGGACACTGTACCCAAAAATTTTCTTTCGTGATTCAGATTAAGCATGAAATTTTAAGCAACTTTCTAATTTACTCCTATTATCAAATTTTCTTCATTCTCTTGGTATCTTTATTTAAAATGCAAGAATGTAAGTTTAGATGCCGGCCCATTTTTGGTGAACAACCTGGGTTGTCCTTGCTGATTGGTGGATAAATCCATCCACCAATAAAAAAGTGCTGTCCAGAGTACTGAAACCAAAAAAAAGCTTAGATGCCTTCTTTTTCAAATAATGATAGCAAGAGAACGAAGAAAAATTGATAATAGGAGTAAATTAGAAAGTTGCTTAAAATTGCATGCTCTTTCTGAATTACAAAAGAAAAAATTTGGGTACAGTGTCCCTTTAAGGCTAGGTCTATTGCATCATTGACAGAGTATCCTCTGGGTAAGATAGGTGCTGTATCAGATGAAACCTGCCAAGTTCTTTCTTAGGGACTACTCCTAAAGGTGACACAACTAAATTGTGAAAAGGTGGATTTTTAAACGGGCCGAAGATCCTACCCAGGGAAAGCTCCTTGTCTAATTTAGCCTGTACCACCTTGGGAAACTGGTAAGCCGATTTCAAATTTTTATGGGAGCTAGACCCGCTAACCGAGTTAGTAACTGGAATAAGAAAACCAGCGGTGAGGCCGGCCATCAACATATCTGCATTTATCCTGTCTGGATAAAGAAGTAACCAAGGCTTAAGGGTGTCCACTTTCAGTGGGGTGGGAGCCCTTGCCAACAGGAGTGGTTTTAGAAGCAAATCTATCGTGAGTTTGCTCTCTACCTCTTGTACAATCAGAACTTGAGTGTTGTCCACCCCAGTGTCTGCAAACACGCCGAAAGGAACAGGAGTTCCCTTTGTCGCATTGTTTGTTTTGAAATTTCCAGCATTCTCTTCCCCTTTTACTAGTGCGAGGAAATGGGCGGGCTGGAGTGCTCCTGACCGAAGAGGGCGGTGAAGGGGACCTTTCCCTACCTAGTCTGTTCCACAGGTGTGTCTCAGTGCAACCAAACATTAACATTGTGTTACCCGCCATCTTTCTATGGAATTCGGCGTCCTAATCACGCCAAGCACAGGCGCGGTAATGCTTCTGTATGCAGTGTATAGTGTCCGTATACTTCAGGATATTTATAGCTTGAGAGGGGTGTTTTTTGATGTAGTAGGTGGATAGAACTCTGAAGCATCTCAGCCACTCATCAAAAGTGTCTGGGCACTTCATTCGATTAGGGCTCATTCCATCCAAACTGCATTCTTTTTGACGGTGTGCTTCCACCGACAACTCAAAGACATGAACATAACGTCCTTCCTGTATCTTTCTAACCATCTTTGGTTTAAGATGGGAATGTAGGGAGTGGATGAGGCCTGGTAAGGTATCTCTCTGCACTGCTACTCTATGACTCACAGTAACTGAGTTGCTGACTGACCCAACATCCCTATTAAGGGGTACAACCATGCTGGTGGCTACCTTGGGGGCTAGCTGTCAGGGTGCCAGGAATCAGACTGAGACAAGAAGTGCAAAAATAATCACACCTTTATTAATAGCAAAATATAATAAAAAGTCCACAAGTCAAATAACAAGCCAGGAATCAAAACCAGAACTGGTAGTCAGACGAGCCGAGTCAGGAGCCAAAGCGAATAGTCAGACGAGCCGGAATCAGGAACAAGGAGAACAGCAGAGTCAGGAACAAGCCAGGGATCAGGAACCAGGAGGGACGTCAGACAGCCAGGTAATACACAGGAGCTCTCACAAACAGGTCTGAAACAATGTAAGGGCAAAGCATACTGAACAGAGGCCCTTTAAATAATAAGTGATGACATCACAATTCTGAGACTGTATCCTGTCTCACATAGATGATGTACACCAGTCTGGCCATAAATGGAAGTGCAGGAAATGAGCAGCATCACACAGTATGCACCAGAGTCAGGAAGAGAGGTGAGTAAAATGGCTGCCAGCAGCACATGGCAAACAGATCAAGGAAAAAACCCTGACAGTACCCTCCCCTCAACAACCCCTCCCCCGCGGGAGGACAAAAGGCTTATTGGGGAAACGGGCATGGAAGGCACGGAGGAGGGCGGGAGCATGAACATCAGAGGACGGAACCCATGAATGCTCCTCTGGACCATAGCCCCTCCAGTGAACTAAATACTGTACGCGGCCCCTGGACATACGAGAGTCAATAATGCTGCTGACCTCATACTCCTCATGGTTGTCAACAAAGATAGGGCGGGGACGAGGCAACATAGTGGTAAACTGATTACAAACCAATGGTTTCAAGAGGGAGACATGAAAAACATTGGAGATGCGCATTGCAGGAGGAAGGTCAAGAGCGTAGGCCACAGGATTGACCCGTTGGAGTATTCGAAAAGGACCAACATAACGGGGAGCCAGTTTATTGGAAGGCACACAAAGGTTCAAGTTGCGGGAGGACAGCCAAATTCTCTCACCAACCTGGTAGGAAGGTGCGGGCAGATGCCTACGATCAGTCTGGAACTTTTGGCACTGCATAGAACGATGAAGGCAAAAATTGAAGCAAGCTCCTGAGCGGTAGGCAACTTCTTCAAGGGAATGCAATGTGACATTTTAGAAAAACGGGCAACCACCATAAGGATAACAGTATTGCCATTGGAAACAGGGAGCTTGACAATGAAGTCCATGGAAAGATGTGTCCAAGGACACTCACCATTAGCAATAGGTTGAAGAAGACTCACAGGAAGATGTTGAGGAGTCTTATTCTGTGCACAAACTGAGCAGGAGGCAACATATGCAGCAACATCAGAACGAAGAGCTGGCCACCAGAATTGTCGAGTGACAGACCAAATCATTTGGTTCTTGCCTGGGTGACCTGCGGCTTTAGGATAGTGGTAAGTGTGCAAAAGTTTAGTTTGAAGATTTTCAGGAACAAAACACTTACCACTAGGTTTCTCAGGAGGTGCATTGGTTTGTGCATCCAGGATCTCCTCCCCCAAGGGAGAAGTCAAATTAGTATGTATGGTAGCCAAAATATGGTCAGGAGGTATAACTGGAGTAGGTACAGACTCCTCCTTGGACAGAGGCAAAAATTGTCAAGAGAGGGCATCAGCCCTAACATTCTTACTACCAGGCAGGTAGGAGACCACATAATTAAACCAAGACAAAAATAGCGCCCATCTGGCCTGTCGGGGCGACAAACATTTTGCTTCAGATAGATAAGTTAAATTCTTGTGGTCAGTAAGAATGAGCACTGGCACGCTAGTACCCTCGAGAAGATGCCTCCATTCCTTGAGTGCCAAAATTATGGCCAGTAATTCCCTGTCGCCAATTTCATAATTGCACTCCGCTGGAGACAATTTCTTAGAGAAGAAACCACACGGATGCAAAGGACCGTCAGGCATAGGACGTTGAGACAAGAGGGCACCTACTCCAGTCTCAGACGCATTGACCTCAAGAACGAAAGGCAGGACAGGGTTAGGATGAGCCAGAACTGGAGCGGCAGCAAAGGCAGTCTTAAGACTATCAAAAGCCTTAATGGCAGTAGGTGACCAATGGAGTGGATCATTCTCTTAACGGGTCATGTCTGTGATAGGTTTGACCAAGGAAGAAAAGTTTTTAATAAACTTTCTATAGTAATTGGTGAACCCCAAAACGTTGAATAGACAGAAGACCAACTGGGCGAGGCCACTGCAGAACTGCAGATAACTTGTCAGGATCCATGGAGAACCCTGCAATGGAGATAACATAACCTAGGAAGGTTACTTGAGTCTGATGGAACTCACATTTCTTGAGTTTACAAAACAGGCCATTCTCACGTAGTCTCTGAAGAACCCATGTAACATCAGAACGATGAGCCTCAAGAGTGGGTGAGTGTATGAGGATGTCGTCTAAGTACACCACAACACACTGTTGCAACATATCTCGTAGGACATCATTAATAAATTCCTGGAAAACAGAAGGAGCATTACATAGGCCAAAGGGCATTACAAGATACTCATAATGCCCGCTCCTGGTGTTAAATGCTGTTTTCCATTTGTGGCCCTCCTTGATCCTAACGAGATTGTATGCTCCTCTCAAATCAAGTTTAGTAAAGACCGTAGCTCCCTTGAGGCGGTCAAAGAGTTCCGTAATGAGCGCAATAGGGTAAGCATTCTTAATGGTAAGACGATTAAGACCCCTATAATTGATGCATGGTCTTATTTCACCACCCTTTTTCTTCACAAAGAAGAAGCCAGCCCATGCAGGAGAGCAGGATTTGCAGATGATCCCCCATGACAGAGCATCAGCAACATACTCCTCCATAGCACAATTCTCCGCAACAGACAGAGGGTAAACCCGGCCTGAGGAGGAATGGCTCTGGGTTGCAGGTCTATGGCACAATCGTAAGACCGGTAAGGAGGCAATGTACTGGCATGCACCTTGTCAAAAACGTCTAGGAACTCTCGGTACTCCTCTGGCAATTGAGATACCGAAGACGTGCACAAGCCTTTAACTGGTTTCCGAAGACAAGTGGAAATACATTGCAGAGACCATGACAAAATTTCGGACCAGCGGCAGTCGAGACTGGTGCTTTTGGAGCCAGGGATAACCCAGAATAACCTGAAAATGCAGAGAGTTTATCACCTGGAACTGAAGGATTTCAAAATGGAGAGCCCCAACAGCCATGGATAACGGAGCAGTTTCGTGAGTAACGAGTGCGGGCTGAAGGGGCCTGCCATCAATGGCCTCAATAGCAAGCGGAACGGACCGAGGCAAAACAGGAATGGAGTGCTTTGATACAAAACCACTGTCAATGAAATAGCCTGCAGCACTGGAGTCTACAAGAGCCTGGGTGACTATGGAGGAGTCCACCCAGGAAAGGATAACCATGACCAAAGGTTTCTCCTTTAGCGGTTCCGGGGACGAGGATAAACCACCCAAGTTCTGCCCCCGAAAGGACCTTAGGTGTGAGCATTTCCCGGCCGTGTAGGACAAGATTTCAAAAGGTGGCCCTGTAACCCACAAAAGAGGCAGAGCCCCTCCCTCCTCCTAAAGGCCCTCTCCGCCGCAGAGAGACACGTGAATCCCAACTGCATCGGCTCAGCAGTACCTGGTGACTCGGGACCAGGAGGCATGGGAGGAGAGGGAGGCATGGGTGGGAACGAACACGTTGGAGACAATGGAACAGGAGGATTCTGCAAGCGCTCCATGAAAGAGGGCCTCTCACTTAGTCTGATGTCAATTTGGATCAAAAAAGACACCAATGCCTCGAGATCTTCTGGTAAATCTCTGGCAGCAACTTCGTCCTTAATCGCAAGGGCTTCATTGTTCCAACCTACCTCTGTGGCAAACGTACGGAACTCAATGGCATACTGAGCAACAGATCTTGTACCTTGCTGAATGGACATGAGTCATTTAGCAGCAGAGGAGGAGCCAGAACATAAAATACCCTCCAAAAGGAGGCCACAAATTCAGGGTAATTTGAAATCACAGGTTTATTAGTCTCCCACAAGGGATTAGCCCAGTCAAGAGCTGTGTGAGAGAGTAACGAGATGAGAAATCTCACCTTTGCTCTGTCAGAGGGAAATGCCTGAGGTAACATCTCAAAGTAAATGCCCACCTGGTTCAAAAACCCTCTGCACTGATTAGGATCGCCTCCATATCACTGAGGTAGAGGTGCAGAACCGGACATGCTCCTGGTAGGACTAGGTGCAGCAGCGGAAACAGGAGCAGCCATAACTTGCGGGACGCTTTGATCCAAATGTGCAGTGCGAGTCAGCAGGGTTTGCAGGGATAGTGCAAAATTGATCCAAACCGTGATCCTGTTCATCCATCCTGGAAATTTTGGCAGGTAAAAGTGGATTATTAGCACCATCAGAATTCATGGCCCTTGCGTAATGTCAGGGTCCCAGGAATCAGACTGAGTGCAAAAATAATCACACCTTTATTAATAGCAAAAAATAATAAAAAGTCCACAAGTCAAATAACAAGCCAGGAATCAAAACCAGAACTGGTAGTCAGACGAGCCGAGTCAGGAGCCAAAGTGAATAGTCAGACGAGCCGGAATCAGGAACAAGGAGAACAGCAGAGTCAGGAACAAGCCAGGGATCAGGAACCAGGAGGGACGTCAGCCAGGTAATAGACAGGAGCTCTCACAAACAGGTCTGAGACAACGCAAGGGCAAAGGATATTGAACAGAGGCCCTTTAAATAATAGGTGATGACATCACAATGCTGAGACTGCATCCTGTCTCACACGGATGATGTACACCAGTCTGGCCATAAAAGGAAGTGCAGGAAATGAGCAGCATCACACAGTATGCACCAGATTCAGGAAGAGAGGTGAGGAAAATGGCTGCCAGGAGCACATGACAAAAAGATCAGGGAAAAATTCCTGACACTGGCACACTTGGAAAAGGGGTTGGGTTTGTTATTTTACTCTGCACAGTTATAAGGCTTTTTAACCTCTTAAACAGCTGCCTCTGCCCTCTGTCTAAAATGACTGATGATTCGCTGTCTGCCCTACTATCTGAAGATGTATCATCAGCTAATGTGCGAGGGTGTGTGAAAATGTGTGTCTTACCTGGTCCAGTAGAAGGTGCCTCTTGCTGCGCAGCGGTCACAGGGCCTGCAGTCGCCTGTGCTGTACCAGAAGTAGAAGGGCGAGCATCCTCGTTACCTTCTGTTGGAGCTGCCCCAGTGGATAGTGCGGGTATGGGCCTGCCTTCAGCCATGGTAGCGGAGTTAGTGCGAGATACTCCAGCAATCAGGTCCTGTAAAAGAGATAACATTTCCGGAGTACCTTGTTTGTTGGGGATGGAGGCTCCTACACTATTCCCTACGTTGGGAACTTCCCTAGTGGTCTGAGTGGCCCCCCATAAGCATGTCCCTGTGTGGTGAAGGAAGCAGAAGGGTTAACAATGGAGGAAAAGGAACATTTAGTGGTGGCAGTGTGAAAAAAGGCAATGTGTGAAGCAGTGTGAAAAAAGGCAATGTCCCCACAAGTGATGCAGGGCCCTGTATAGGAATGGTCCCATCATTAGAATAAACCCCCTAACTGGGGCTCTGGAGCTAATAAACTGTGTGTCATTGCACAATTGGGCCCTATTGTGGATGTGACCCTCAGAAGAAGCAGCCGCCATCGCTGGGGCAATGTCATATCTGGGCCTAGGGTTATGATTATTATTTGATCCCATCGCCAGCGCATTGAGGCCTACTGAGTTGGCATTAATAATTGACCATGGTGCGATGTCATAGCTGGGCCTAAGGTTATGATTAGTATTTGACCCCATCGCCAGCGCATTGAGGCCTACTGAGTTGGCATTAATAATTGCCCCTTGCGCTAGTGCATTGTGGCCCTCATTGTGGCCTTCATTAGAAACACCAAAAATTGCCCCCCTAGCATGCGCATTGGGGCCTTCATTAATTACAGCCGAAATTGCCCCCATTGCGAGCGCATTAAGGCCTTCAGCAGTGCCCCCATGGATGTGTTGCGCAGGAGTGCTCACTACATTTACCCTTTGAACAGAGGCCTGTGAGGTGAATCGAGTGCCAACACATGTCTGCCTGGTAACAGCCTAAGCCTGCCTGTGTTGCACTGGAGGACCCGTCCCCTGCCCTCGATCCCCAACCACCAAGGACCCGGACTCACCTGTGGGCCCTGGGAGGGGTGTCTGTCTAGCTTCAGCTGGAACTGGAGACCCGACTGGATGCGGCCTGTTATCCGGTGCGACTTGCACATGACTAACGTGCGCCGCAATGACGTCACCGGAAGTGGCGGGGCCAAGCGCCACCATCACTGGAGGACCACCGGAGGCCACGTGGGGAAAGGATTCCACCGGATCATCAGGGAAAAGACCTCCAGCAACGGCCACAGCCCCACCCCCCTCCGGGGAAGTAGATTGGCCAACAATGGAGGCAAGGGTCTGAAGGAGAGAGGACAGGGCGCAAGAGGCGGTAGGCGGGAAGCCCTGTAATGCTGCCAGGGACTGTGGATGCAGCAAGGCCCCAATATCTAGGCCCACCGTGAAGCAGGTAAAGGTAAGAGGGGTTGCTCTCTAGAGGACTGTGTCTGGCCTACTAAGGTAGCCATGTGGCTGGGGTCCTGAACAGTGTCAGCAGAAGGCTGGATTGCCCCCTCCTGAAATGGTTGGGCCTGAGCCCTACTGGGAGTATTAAAGGATGGAGGTGACAAAGGCCCTTGAGGGGAAGGAGGGGGGATAAGGGGCTGGATGTCAGCCTGAATTACCTGAGCTGTGTGTATTAGCTGCCCTGAGGGACCTATAGTAATAAGGGGTGCTGGTGTGGGCAATGGGTTAGCTCTAATAGGAGGTGTAATAGTTTGAATTTCCTGAGAAGGGAATTCAGTGATACTCATCTTCTAACACTGCAGGTTGGCGAAGCACTGGATCCTTCCTGGAGTGCTTTGCAGGAACGGAGGAACGTCGAACACGGTCCATGACAAGCAAATGACAAGAAATGGATGGTGTGGAAAAGACTCGCAGCTGTCCCAGAAGAAGAACAGGCCCCAAGATTGGCAGGAGCGACAGCAACATTGTTGCAGACCCAGCAGCTTCCCTCCTTAACTTCCCTCTCCCTGCAGGCCTTAACCCTTAAGTCTCTCCTAGCCTATTTGGCTCTCCGTTCTCAATCTCTATAGTGACTTCTTCCTGTCAGGGTCATATTATATCAGTCTGCAGTGGTAGGGCATGAATACACCTGACCTCTGGACTGTGGGTTACAGGATGGTGAATGGTAAAGTTGCAGATCAGTAAACTGAAAACAATACAGGAGGTTATGTAGCTTGCTGATATAAATAACTGACAACAGGTTACATTATGGGTGGTGACATTGTAGGGGAGTCGAAAAACAGTAGTTCAGAGCTGCAGAAAACAGGTTGGGTGATGTTAATGGAAGATATAGGAGCTGCAAACAGAGGTTGAAGAACAGATAATTACCGGTATGTGGGCCTGGTACTGAGACTGGGAGTAGTAAAGTAGTAGTGAGGAAAATATGATACAGTAGTTCATAGGGAGTTGAGGCAAGTTGTAAATATAAATCCACTTTATGCAAAAGGGGTACAAATAACCTGTGTAGCAATTCATGAGGAGTGAGATATACTGCAGAGCTGATAAATATCCTCTTGTAAAGCCTATGCAGCAATTCATGAGGAGTGAGATATACTGCAGAGCTGATAAATATCCTCTTGTAAAGCTTGTGCAGCAATTTATGAGGAGTGAGATATACTGCAGAGCTGATAAATATCCTCTTGTAAAGCTTGTGCAGCAATTTATGAGAAGTAAGATATACTGCAGAGCTGATAAATATCCTCTTGTAAAGCTTGTGTTGCAATTCATGAGGAGTGAGATATACTGCAGAGCTGATAAATATCCTCTTGTAAAGCTTGTGCACAATTTATGAGAAGTAAGATATACTGCAGAAGGGATACATATCCTCTTGTAAAGCTTGTGCAGCAATTCATGAGGAGTGACATATACTGCAGAGCTGATAAATATCCTCTTGTAAAGCTTGTGCACAATTCATGAGGAGTGAGATATACTGCAGAGCTGATAAATATCCTCTTGTAAAGCTTGTGCAGCAATTCATGAGGAGTGAGATATACTGCAGAGCTGATAAATATCCTCTTGTAAAGCTTGTGCAGCAATTCATGAGGAGTGAGATACACTGCAGAGCTGATAAATATCCTCTTGTAAAGCTTGTGCAGCAATTCATGAGGAGTGAGATACACTGCGGAGCTGATAAATATCCTCTTGTAAAGCTTGTGCAGCAATTCATGAGGAGTGAGATATACTGCAGAAGGGATAAATATCCTCTTGTAAAGCTTGTGCAGCAATTCATGAGGAGTGACATATACTGCAGAGCTGATAAATATCCTCTTGTAAAGCTTGTGCACAATTCATGAGGAGTGAGATATACTGCAGAGCTGATAAATATCCTCTTGTAAAGCTTGTGCACAATTCATGAGGAGTGAGATATACTGCAGAGCTGATAAATATCTTCTTGTAAAGCTTGTGCAACAATACATGAGGAGTGAGATATACTGCAGAGGGAATAAATATCTTCTTGTATAGCTTGTGCAACAATACATGAGGAGTGAGATATACTGCAGAGGGGATAAATATCATCTTGTAAAGCTTGTGCAGCAATTCATGAGGAGTGAGATATACTGCAGAGCTGATAAATATCTTCTCATAAAGCTTGTGCAGCAATTCATGAGGAGTGACATATACTGCAGAGCTGATAAATATCCTCTTGTAAAGCTTGTGCACAATTCATGAGGAGTGAGATATACTGCAGAGCTGATAAATATCCTCTTGTAAAGCCTATGCAGCAATTCATGAGGAGTGAGATATACTGCAGAGCTGATAAATATCCTCTTGTAAAGCTTGTGCAGCAATTTATGAGGAGTGAGATATACTGCAGAGCTGATAAATATCCTCTTGTAAAGCTTGTGCAGCAATTTATGAGAAGTAAGATATACTGCAGAGCTGATAAATATCCTCTTGTAAAGCTTGTGCAGCAATTCATGAGGAGTGAGATATACTGCAGAGCTGATAAATATCCTCTTGTAAAGCTTGTGCACAATTTATGAGAAGTAAGATATACTGCAGAAGGGATACATATCCTCTTGTAAAGCTTGTGCAGCAATTCATGAGGAGTGACATATACTGCAGAGCTGATAAATATCCTCTTGTAAAGCTTGTGCACAATTCATGAGGAGTGAGATATACTGCAGAGCTGATAAATATCCTCTTGTAAAGCTTGTGCAGCAATTCATGAGGAGTGAGATATACTGCAGAGCTGATAAATATCCTCTTGTAAAGCTTGTGCAGCAATTCATGAGGAGTGAGATACACTGCAGAGCTGATAAATATCCTCTTGTAAAGCTTGTGCAGCAATTCATGAGGAGTGAGATACACTGCGGAGCTGATAAATATCCTCTTGTAAAGCTTGTGCAGCAATTCATGAGGAGTGAGATATACTGCAGAAGGGATAAATATCCTCTTGTAAAGCTTGTGCAGCAATTCATGAGGAGTGACATATACTGCAGAGCTGATAAATATCCTCTTGTAAAGCTTGTGCAGCAATTCATGAGGAGTGAGATATACTGCAGAGCTGATAAATATCCTCTTGTAAAGCTTGTGCAGCAATTCATGAGGAGTGAGATACACTGCAGAGCTGATAAATATCCTCTTGTAAAGCTTGTGCAGCAATTCATGAGGAGTGAGATACACTGCGGAGCTGATAAATATCCTCTTGTAAAGCTTGTGCAGCAATTCATGAGGAGTGAGATATACTGCAGAAGGGATAAATATCCTCTTGTAAAGCTTGTGCAGCAATTCATGAGGAGTGACATATACTGCAGAGCTGATAAATATCCTCTTGTAAAGCTTGTGCACAATTCATGAGGAGTGAGATATACTGCAGAGCTGATAAATATCCTCTTGTAAAGCTTGTGCACAATTCATGAGGAGTGAGATATACTGCAGAGCTGATAAATATCTTCTTGTAAAGCTTGTGCAACAATACATGAGGAGTGAGATATACTGCAGAGGGAATAAATATCTTCTTGTATAGCTTGTGCAACAATACATGAGGAGTGAGATATACTGCAGAGGGGATAAATATCATCTTGTAAAGCTTGTGCAGCAATTCATGAGGAGTGAGATATACTGCAGAGCTGATAAATATCTTCTCGTAAAGCTTGTGCAGCAATTCATGAGGAGTGACATATACTGCAGAGCTGATAAATATCCTCTTGTAAAGCTTGTGCACAATTCATGAGGAGTGAGATATACTGCAGAGCTGATAAATATCCTCTTGTAAAGCCTATGCAGCAATTCATGAGGAGTGAGATATACTGCAGAGCTGATAAATATCCTCTTGTAAAGCTTGTGCAGCAATTTATGAGGAGTGAGATATACTGCAGAGCTGATAAATATCCTCTTGTAAAGCTTGTGCAGCAATTTATGAGAAGTAAGATATACTGCAGAGCTGATAAATATCCTCTTGTAAAGCTTGTGCAGCAATTCATGAGGAGTGAGATATACTGCAGAGCTGATAAATATCCTCTTGTAAAGCTTGTGCACAATTTATGAGAAGTAAGATATACTGCAGAAGGGATACATATCCTCTTGTAAAGCTTGTGCAGCAATTCATGAGGAGTGACATATACTGCAGAGCTGATAAATATCCTCTTGTAAAGCTTGTGCACAATTCATGAGGAGTGAGATATACTGCAGAGCTGATAAATATCCTCTTGTAAAGCTTGTGCAGCAATTCATGAGGAGTGAGATATACTGCAGAGCTGATAAATATCCTCTTGTAAAGCTTGTGCAGCAATTCATGAGGAGTGAGATACACTGCAGAGCTGATAAATATCCTCTTGTAAAGCTTGTGCAGCAATTCATGAGGAGTGAGATACACTGCGGAGCTGATAAATATCCTCTTGTAAAGCTTGTGCAGCAATTCATGAGGAGTGAGATATACTGCAGAAGGGATAAATATCCTCTTGTAAAGCTTGTGCAGCAATTCATGAGGAGTGACATATACTGCAGAGCTGATAAATATCCTCTTGTAAAGCTTGTGCACAATTCATGAGGAGTGAGATATACTGCAGAGCTGATAAATATCCTCTTGTAAAGCTTGTGCACAATTCATGAGGAGTGAGATATACTGCAGAGCTGATAAATATCTTCTTGTAAAGCTTGTGCAACAATACATGAGGAGTGAGATATACTGCAGAGGGAATAAATATCTTCTTGTATAGCTTGTGCAACAATACATGAGGAGTGAGATATACTGCAGAGGGGATAAATATCATCTTGTAAAGCTTGTGCAGCAATTCATGAGGAGTGAGATATACTGCAGAGCTGATAAATATCTTCTCGTAAAGCTTGTGCAGCAATTCATGAGGAGTGACATATACTGCAGAGCTGATAAATATCCTCTTGTAAAGCTTGTGCACAATTCATGAGGAGTGAGATATACTGCAGAGCTGATAAATATCTTCTTGTAAAGCTTGTGCAGCAATTTATGAGGAGTGAGATATACTGCAGAGCTGATACATATCCTCTTGTAAAGCTTGTGCAGCAATTTATGAGGAGTGAGATATACTGCAGAGCTGATACATATCCTCTTGTAAAGCTTGTGCAGCAATTTATGAGGAGTGAGATATACTGCAGAGCTGATACATATCCTCTTGTAAAGCTTGTGCAGCAATTTATGAGGAGTGAGATATACTGCAGAGCTGATAAATATCCTCTTGTAAAGCTTGTGTTGCAATTCATGAGGAGTGAGATATACTGCAGAGCTGATAAATATCCTCTTGTAAAGCTTGTGCAGCAATTTATGAGAAGTAAGATATACTGCAGAAGGGATACATATCCTCTTGTAAAGCTTGTGCAGCAATTTATGAGGAGTGAGATATACTGCAGAGCTGATAAATATCCTCTTGTAAAGCTTGTGCAGCAATTTATGAGAAGTAAGATATACTGCAGAGCTGATAAATATCCTCTTGTAAAGCTTGTGCAGCAATTTATGAGAAGTAAGATATACTGCAGAGCTGATAAATATCCTCTTGTAAAGCTTGTGCAGCAATTTATGAGGAGTGAGATATACTGCAGAGCTGATACATATCCTCTTGTAAAGCTTGTGCAGCGATTTATGAGGAGTGAGATATACTGCAGAGCTGATAAATATCCTCTTGTAAAGCTTGTGCAGCAATTTATGAGAAGTAAGATATACTGCAGAGCTGATAAATATCCTCTTGTAAAGCTTGTGCAGCAATTCATGAGGAGTGAGATATACTGCAGAGCTGATAAATATCCTCTTGTAAAGCTTGTGCAGCAATTCATGAGGAGTGAGATATACTGCAGAAGGGATAAATATCCTCTTGTAAAGCTTGTGCAGCAATTCATGAGGAGTGACATATACTGCAGAGCTGATAAATATCCTCTTGTAAAGCTTGTGCACAATTCATGAGGAGTGAGATATACTGCAGAGCTGATAAATATCCTCTTGTAAAGCTTGTGCACAATTCATGAGGAGTGAGATATACTGCAGAGCTGATAAATATCTTCTTGTAAAGCTTGTGCAACAATACATGAGGAGTGAGATATACTGCAGAGGGAATAAATATCATCTTGTATAGCTTGTGCAACAATACATGAGGAGTGAGATATACTGCAGAGGGGATAAATATCATCTTGTAAAGCTTGTGCAGCAATTCATGAGGAGTGACATATACTGCAGAGCTGATAAATATCCTCTTGTAAAGCTTGTGCACAATTCATGAGGAGTGAGATATACTGCAGAGCTGATAAATATCTTCTCGTAAAGCTTGTGCAGCAATTCATGAGGAGTGACATATACTGCAGAGCTGATAAATATCCTCTTGTAAAGCTTGTGCACAATTCATGAGGAGTGAGATATACTGCAGAGCTGATAAATATCTTCTTGTAAAGCTTGTGCAGCAATTCATGAGGAGTGAGATATACTGCAGAAGGGATACATATCCTCTTGTAAAGCTTGTGCAGCAATTTATGAGGAGTGAGATATACTGCAGAGCTGATAAATATCCTCTTGTAAAGCTTGTGCAGCAATTTATGGGGAGTGAGATATACTGCAGAGGTGATAAATATCATCTTGTATAGCTTGTGCAACAATACATGAGGAGTGAGATATATTGCAGAGGGGATAAATATCATCTTGTATAGCTTGTGCAACAATACATGAAGAGTGAGATATACTGCAGAGGGGATAAATATCATCTTGTAAAGCTTGTGCAACAATACATGAGGAGTGAGATATACTGCAGAGGGAATAAATATCATCTTGTAAAGCTTGTGCAGCAATTCATGAGGAGTGAGATATACTGCAGAGCTAATAAATATCCTCTTGTCAAGCTTGTGCACAATTCATGAGGAGTGAGATATACTGCAGAGGGAATAAATATCATCTTGTATAGCTTGTGCAACAATACATGAGGAGTGAGATATACTGCAGAGGGAATAAATATCATCTTGTATAGCTTGTGCAACAATACATGAGGAGTGAGATATACTGCAGAGGGAATAAATATCATCTTGTATAGCTTGTGCAACAATACATGAGGAGTGAGATATACTGCAGAGGGAATAAATATCATCTTGTATAGCTTGTGCAACAATACATGAGGAGTGAGATATACTGCAGAGGGAAGAACTATAATCTTGTAAAGCTTGTGCAACAATACATGAGGAGTGAGATATACTGCAGAGGGAATTAATATCATCTTCTAAAGCTTGTGCAGCAATTCATGAGGAGTCATATATACTGCAGAGGGGATAAATATCATCTTGTATAGCTTGTGCAACAATACATGAGAAGTGAGATATACTGCAGATGGAAGAAATATAATCTTGTAAAGCTTGTGCAACAATACATGAGGAGTGAGATATACTGCAGAGGGAAGAAATATCATCTTGTAAAGCTTGTGGAGCAATTCATGAGGAGTCAGATATACTGCAGAGGGAATAAATATAATCTTGTAAAGCTTGTGCAATAATACATGAGGAGTCAGATACAGCTTGTACAGCAATTCATGAGAAGTGAGATATACTGCAGAGGGGATAAATATAATCTTGTAAAGCTTGTGCAACAATACATGAGGAGTGAGACATACTGCAGAGGGAATAAATATAATCTTGTAAAGCTTGTGCAATAATACATGAGGAGTCAGATATACTGAACAGGGGTTAAATATCATATTGTACAGCAATTCATGAGGAGGGTGATATGCTGAAGAACGTAGGCGTGTGATATCTTTCAGCAATTCATTAAAGTGATGGTAAACTCTCCCCTTTTAAAAATCAGATCTGGAATGTAAGCACTATTTTAAATGGGGTTTTATTCATCATGTGCAATGAAGATGCGCTATAACTTAGTTATTAATATAGATATGAAATTCAAATACCCCACGTTACACCACCCACTTCAAAAGTCAATTTTCCTGTCAGCTAAATGATTGAATTACTCTCCAATCAATGCTCTAGCTACAACAAAAGTGCCATATGGGGAGAGCGCTGATTGGACAACAATTCAATCTGTTAGCTCACAGAAAATGTTACTTTTGAAGTGGGCGGAGGAGCAATGCAGTATTTGAATTTCATATCTATATTAAAAAGCATGTTATACTGCATCTTCATTACAGCTAATGAATTAAACTTCATCTAAAATAGCGCTTACATTCCAGATCTGATTTTAAAAAGGGGAGAGTTTACCATCACTTTAAGGAGTGAGATATATTGCAGAGCTGATAAATATCCACTTGTATAGCTGGGAAGTAACACATAAAGCAGATGAGAAGTTAGTTGAACTGAAGTAGGTAAACCCAGAGGAAACAGGTACTTGTAAAGTATGTAATCAGAGTGATTGTAAGGTGAATAATCTGGGGCACACTAGATATAAATATGCAGGCAAAAGCTGTAGAAAACCAGATAACAAAGTTCGGATTTGGCAGTTGCACAAACAACTATGCTGCTAATGAAATGAACAGGGCTCTAAACAATCCTTATAAGGATTTAGGTGAAACCAATTAGTCAGACATCACAACAGCAAAGGGAACTCACACAAAAATGTGATTGACAGATGGAGAAAATATATGAAACTAGTACAAGACAGTTTCCTAAAGGCACATCAAATCCAACATAGTCTTGCAAAAAGGTTCTTCTTAAAGAGACAGCAAACATACAGGTGACACAGGTAGGGCCTGACACTTCCATTCCAGCTCAAAGTGAAGTTTATATAATGATAAATGGTGATAATGTAACAAGTGGATGAGAAATTGTAAATTTAGAGGTAGTAACATTAAAAGACATAATAACACCAGAGCCTGAAAAATTAGAAACAGATAAAACTTTAAAGAATTTTGTAATTAATATTTCAAAGTATGTTTTAACTAATGCTGTATATTCACGCTTAAGAAAAAGTTTATCCTTTAGTCCATTTAAGAAAGTAGATTTGTTTAGCCTTTTAGTCTTGATAACGATTAATTTAGATTTTCCCGCAATTCCCGCCCCTCCAGACAGACCGGCGTCTCCATAGCAGCCCCAGTCCCACAAAATTCCAGTACCCAGGGGTGGCGGTTTTGGGGTGGTCCCAGTGGAGCAGCAGCACTTCCAGGGTGTCATTTGCCACAGTCTAAAAAGCGGCATGATTCGTTACTGGGGACTGGAGATACAGTCTGTTGAAGTTATGGGGGTAGAGGTGTCCAAAACCCCCGGTTCCCAAAGGAGCTCCCCTCCAGTAATTCCCCCACCTCTTGTCCTCCCTAGGGGCTACCAATCCCCAAAAGAGCGGAGCTCTGGGGCAAAGGGCCGCTGGAGTGACCTGGGGTAAATTTAGCGGGTGTCCTGCTGTTCTGTGGCTGATCAGGAGTTCAAGGAGCCTGGCCAGCCTGAGAGGGGTTTTCCAGTCAGAGGCCAGCTCTTCTCTGACAAAGTACTTGTGACAAAAACAAACAACCAAAAGCTTCCAGAGATCGCGGTTGCTCTGAGGAGCCCCAAACCGCTGAGAAACAACAGGGGTGAGGTAATAAGGGGGTGGGGGTTAGCCTTAGGGGTCTGGTATCCATGACACCTCCCCCCTCCAGTTCGGCAGACCCGGCTAGACCGTTAACAGGTCGACCTGGGGCTGTCCGACGGTGGCCCTCCACTTCTCGGTTGCTGGGGAAGGTTATCCCATCTCTCCTGGGCTTGGGGCCTCCTGCGGGGTTCCTGCTGGCATTTATCCCCTGCACCCTAGGCGCAGGGACAGTCACACGATGCAACATCCCAAACAAGTTTGCCAAAACCGGCTCCCAAACATTTGTTCCCACACAAGTTTCAGTATCTTTAAGTTCCATGGCCACACTGCCTCCCTCTGTGACACTCTGTTGAGTACCGGCTGACCCACCCACAAAAAAAGTAATTGCTGGTTTCCTGGCTGTATCCCCACCCCAGACTGTACCCAGACTGTAGGTTGATGTTGCTCCGTGGTGGGGCAGGCAAGACTCGGGTGCCCAAACTGGTGACACCAAATGTAGGTGCTTTTATCCAACAAAGCCATTGCTGGTTTCCTAGCTGTAGGTGAAAGTTGCTCCTTGGTGGGGCAGGCAAAACTCTGGTGCCCAAACTTGTGGCACCAACTGCATGAGCGGGTACCCCCCTGGCCTGCCCACTGTGAGAAATACTCTGGGATGAGAAAAGGATAGAGACCCTGCCAAGCTACTGAGGGGAGAGACCTTCTGTCTCTTCTCCCAAGAAGGAGATCTAGCACTGGGGAGGGAGGTTGGCTACCTCCACTCCATGGGAAACTGCTCTGCCACAGGGGAGAGAGACCAACTGTCTCCTCCCCTGGGAAAGGGGTTCTGCTGCTGGGGAGAGTTATCGACATCCGCCTCTCCCTGCAAGGGGTTCTGTGTAAGGGGAAGAAGGATGACAACCTCCGCCCCATGGGATGACTCTGCCACTGGGGAGAGAGACTGACTATCTCCTCTCCCTGCTCCTGGCTCTGCCGCTGTGGAGAGAGACCGACTGTCTCCTCTCCCAGGAAGGGGTTGTGTGTAAGGGGAGGGAGGATGACTACCTCCGCTCCCAGGGGATGGCTCTGCTGCTGGGGAGAGAGACTCTCTCCTCTCCCTGCTCCTGGCTCTGCTGCTGTGGGGAGAGACCGACTGTCTCCTTGCCTGGGAAGGGGTTCTGCCACTGGGGAGAGTTATCGACATCCGCTTCTCCCTGCAAGGGGTTCTGTGTAAGGGGAGGGAGGACGACTACCTCCGCTCCCAGGGGATGGCTCTGCCACTGGGGAGAGAGACCGACTATCTCCTCTCTCTGCTCCTGGCTCTGCCGCTGTGGAGAAAGACCGACTGTCTCCTCTCCCAGGAAGGGGTTCTGTGTAAGGGGAGGGAGGACGACTACCTCCGCTCCCAGGGGATGGCTCTGCTGCTGGGGAGAGAGACCGACTGTCTCCTCTCCCTGCTCCTGGCTCTGCCGTTGGGGAGAGAGACCAACTGTCTCCTCTCCCAGGAAGGGTTTCTGTGTAAGGGGAGGGAGGATGACTACCTCTGCTCCCAGGGTATGGCAATGCCACTGGGGAGAGAGACTGACTGTCTCCTCTCCCAGCTCCTGGCTCTGCCGCTGGGGAGAGAGACCGACTGTCTCCTTGCCTGGGAAGGGGTTCTGCCACTGGGGAGAGTTATCTACATCCGCCTCTCCCTGCAAGGGGTTCTGTGTAAGGGGAGGGAGGACAACTACCTCCACTCCCAGGGGATGGCTCTGCCACTGGGGAGAGAGACCGACTGTCTCCTCTCCCTGCTCCTGGCTCTGCCGTTGGGGAGAGAGACCAACTGTCTCCTCTCCCAGGAAGGGTTTCTGTGTAAGGGGAGGGAGGATGACTACCTCTGCTCCCAGGGTATGGCAATGCCACTGGGGAAAGAGACTGACTGTCTCCTCTCCCAGCTCCTGGCTCTTCCAGGAAGGGATTCTGCTTATGGGGAGGGAGGACGACTACCTCCGCTCCCAGGGGATGGCTCTGCCACTGGGGAGAGAGACCGACTGTCTCCTCTCCCTGCTCCTGGCTCTGCTGCTGGGGAGAGAGGCCAACTCTCTCCTCTCCCGGGAAGGGGTTCTGCATAAGGGGAGGGAAGATGACTACCTCTCCTCCCAGGGAATGGCTCTGCCGCTGGGGAGAGAGACTGACTGTCTCCTCTCTTGGGAAGGGGTTCTGTGTAAGGGGAGGGAGGATGCCTACCTCCTCTCCCTGGTTTCCTGGAGCTGTTGCAGGTGCTGGGCAGAGGTCGGTGGCTCTCTGCCCTGTTGCCAATGCTTCTACTATGATGGCTCCCTGGTCCAAGACCATAAGCACGGAGCCAGACTGCTGATTGGGATCCAGCAGCCATGAATTCCAGAGGGCTGCACCCCAGATCTGTATAGCCTTGGCAAACTGCTTAACGGGATCTAGCAGCCTCTTGTATTCCTTGACCAGTGCCTCTTCCTGGTCACTTATAAAATCCAGATCGTCTAGTAGCCAGGATTCCTCCAAGAGATCCAGCAGTTCCTCTTGAAACCCAAAGATATCCCCCAGACCCTGGTCTGTCTTGCTCCCAATCTGTGGGTCCTCTGTCATTTTTGTAAGAGCCATCCTCCAGCCATGGCTGCGCTTGCATAGCAAGCCATTGGAGGTCCCAGTAGCCATCCTCCACCCACATCTCTTGCTGAACCAGTCTATGTAGAACAGATAGCCATTCCTTCTTTGGCTGTTTTCCCAGGAGAGGCACTCTCAAGGTCTGCCGAACCTGGAACCTTGTGTCATTCGTGGGGAGGACCTTTCCATTGTCCATCTCCTGTTGAAGAGCCTCCCACCAGAGGTCCCGGCGAATCAAGTCCCTCTGATCCAGCTCGTCCTGCAGGTAAAAAGGACCGTCCAGCTGGGCCAGTGCCCCCTGTACTCTCCTTAGAAATTTGAATTCCATAGTTACCGGCTCCTGTGGCCCTTCTCCTCTGTCAGCAGGAATCACGTGGAAGAAGCAGATCCCACCGCTGCCAGCCAATGTGACAGATACCCTAGCTACCCTAACTGAGTAGCTCTGCCAAACAGGTCCTGCTTCCTCCCTGCTGACTGCAGCTATGTAGCTGGCAAGTGACCACAGCCTGTAGCCCCCCCTGATGCCCGACAGCACCAGTATTCAGGGTCCCACCCTGTGGCAGACTCCGGCTACCCAGACTAGGTAGCTCTGTCAGAGGATCCTTCCTCTGCCTGTAACAGGCTGCTTTGTAGCCCAGAAAGTGATTTTAGCAGGAGCCTACCCAAATAACTAGACATACTAGCATTCAGGTAAAACAGGAACTGATTTTATTGTAAAACATACATTCCTTTTATACACAAAGCTCATCTTAATAAGACACTGGACAATCCAACAATTTTCCCGCCATTCCCGCTCCTCCAGACAGACCGGCGCGTCCATAGCAGCCAGCGTTCTACAGAATCCCAGTACCCAGGGGTGGCAGTTTTGGGGTGATCCCGGTGGAGCGGCAGCACTTCCAGTGTGTAATTTGAAAGCTCTCAGTCCCCAAATGCCACAGTCCAAAAAGCGGCATGATTCATTACTGGGGACCGGAGATACAGTCCGTTGAAGTTATGGGGGTAGAGGTGTCCAAAACCACCGGTTCCCAAAGGAGCTCTCCTCCGGTAATTCCCCCATCTCTTGTCCTCCCTAGGGGCTACCAATACCTAAAAGAGCGGAGCTCTGGGGCAAAGGGCCGCTGGAGCGACCAGGGGTAATTTTAGCGGGTGTTCTGCTGTTCTGTGGCCGACCGGGAGTTCCAGGAGCCCGGCCAGCCTGAGAGGGGTTAGGCGGGTGTCCGTTGTGAGGCAGCCGATCGGGAGTTCCAGGAGCCCAGCCAGCCTAGGAGGGTTTTTCCAGTCAGAGGCCAGCTCTTCTCTGACAAAGTACTTGTGACAAAAACAAGCAACCAAAAGCTTCCAGAGATCGCGGTTGCTCTGAGGAGCCCCAAACCACTGAGAAACAACAGGGGTGAGGTAATAAGGGGGGTGAGGGTTAGCCTTGGGGGGTCTGGTATCTGTGACACTATATATATATATATATATATATATATATATATATATATATATATATATATATATATATATATATATATATATATATATATATATATATATATATTCATTAAAATTATGGTGAAGATAAAATTTTTAGATTAAAATTTTCCATGTCTCAAAAGTAAATCAATAAAACATTTTTGCATAGGAAATTAGCACATCTAGACAAGTATCCCTGCTTGCTTTTCCCCAATAAAACTCCATATAAATTGTTACCAATGCACAAGAGGATTCTGGGTAACATAAGCAAATTAGATATGCAAAATCTCAAAATTTTTGCTTCAAATACTGTTTTAACACAGTAATCCCTTTATAGGGTTAACTCTTCAGTAGCAGATAGATTTCTAATTGCTGCTTAGGTAAATCTAATTTCAGGGTTAAATCAAAATTCATTAAAATTATGGTGGAGGTAAAATTTTGAGATTAAAATCCTCTATGTCTCAAAAGTAAATCAATAAAACATTTTTGAATAGGAAATTAGCACATCTAGGCAAGTATCCCCGCTTGCTTTTCCCCAATAAAACTCCATATACATTGTTACAAATGCACATGAGGATTCTGGGTAAGATATGCAAATTAGATATGCAAAATCTAAAAAAAATTGCTTCATTTTGAGATTTTGCTAATCTAATTTGCATATCTTACCCAGAATTCTAATAGAATTAGATACTAATGGTATCAGATAGCACTCCAGACTCCCAGTAGTAAAAACCCAGGGTGCTGCAGAGAAGCGTCATAGAAATAATAAGAGAGCACTTGCTGGGGGTTCCTTTTCAAGAAATGTCACCTTTAATGTTTTCGGGGTGTTACCCCTTTCCTCAGACATACAAGTGCATCAAGTGGATGCACTTTTATGTCCGAGGAAGGGGGTAAAACCATTTAGATTCAGATTTAACATGCAATCTCCCATATAATCTAATTTGCAAGTGTGAATTTCCTGTGTAGCCAGGTGAATAGCATTAATTCATTAGGAGTTAGCCTCCACTGCTATAAACATCATAACCCTAGCTCTCTGAACCTTGGCTCTCTTGGGACCCTGTTTCTATGTGGCCCTGGTTACATGTGGCAATAAGGGTTAACAACTGGAGTGAGAAGCTGCGATCCCCATCTTATAACAACCTAATAACAAGTAATACTCACTAATTATATACCTACACTATGCTCTTCATGTCTTTTCTGTTCTTTCTATCTGCCCTTCCCCTATACCCCACTGAATTTCCCTATAACAATAATAAAAATAACAGCCACACCATCCATATCTCACCTTCTTTCATCCCCTATGATGTCTTCCCATTAACTACTAAGGGCCCCATGTACTAACTGCTGTGTGGATAAGCTTCTCAACTTGAGAAGGTGTCCACAAACCTTTGCTGCATATGGGCTTGAATGCATCATTACACACTCCAATAAGTATTTAATGCACACCCCTTCTCTCACTCGATTGGTCAAAGGGGACTATCAATCACCCTGAGCGAGTGAGTTTGCAGTGATTTCTCTGAGGTGGCGAAGAGTGTAAGACGCAGCGGAACAAATATAAGCGTTCTAATACTGGGGGACTTAAATATCCCCAATAATAAGTGTTTTGCCTCTGCTGCCTCTAAACTTCTTTCACTCACATCCTCCTTTGGTCTCTCACAATCTGCCCTATTCCTTACTCACTGAGCAGGACACACTATTGACATGGTGTTTTCCTACCTCTGCTCTATATCTGACTTCACCTGTCACCCCTTTCCAATTTCAGACAACCCACGTACTCACCTATAATCTTAATGTACTGGCTAAGCCCACTTCTCCATCTCGCCCCCACACCTGTATAAATCTGCACGCTGTGGATCCACTCCAATTTTCCCAACTTATTCAACATCTCCTCCCATTTCCACTATAACCTGCTACCACCCACTATAACAATACTCTCTTTTCTGCACTAGATAATGTTGCTACTCCCTAACTATGCAAAATCCCACGCTGTCAGTTACAGCCCTGGCACTTTTCAGCAAACATGTTACTTGCAAAAATGCTCCTGCACTGCTGAGTGTCTGGAGGAAATTTATCTCTGAACCTTATTTCATCCACTTTAAGTTCATTCTTTGTTCATATACTTCTGCCCTTCACTTAGCCAAGCAAACTTAATCCCCTCTTTTATATCTACTCTTTCCTCCAACCCTAAATTACTTTGCTCTACTTTCCAATATCTCCTCTACCCACCTGCACCACCCCCTTTGTCTGTCTTTAGTGCTCAAGACATGGCAGACTATTTTCTAAACAAAATGCATACTATCAGAAGCAACATCCCAACATAAGCCTACAATCTTCCATCTCCACCCCCAGTTTTCATCTCTGCCACTCTATGCATCTTGCCCACAGCCACCAAGAATGAAGATTACTTACTTCCTCATGCCTCACTTCTTTACTGCTTGAACCTCGCTCTTCACAACTAATACCTTTCTCTGTCTTCCACCCTTACTTCAGCTCTTACTCACATCTTCAACCTAGCCCTTTCTACCAGTTCATTTCCATCTTCTTTTAAACAAGCAAAGGTCACTCCCATACTCGAAAAACCCACCCTTGACCCTAATTCTCCTGCATATTACTGCTTCCATTAACATCAAAACTCCTGGAAAAATTAGTTTACAACTGCCTAACCAACTTTCTGTCTTCCAACTCCTTGCTAGAACCCCTGCAATCTAGCTTCCGCCCCCAACACTCAACTTAAACTGCCCTCACCAAAATTAATAACAATTTTACTTTCTGCTAAAAGTAACAGCCACTACTCTATACTTATCTTACTTGACCTCTCAGTTGCCTTTGACACAGTTGACCACCCCTCCTCCTATGGACTCTCAGATCTCTTGGTCTCTGTGACACTATTCTCTCTTGGATCCACTCTTATATTTTTAACAAATCCATTTCTGTGTCATTTGCTGGTGACTCCACCTCTTCAATGCCTCTGTCAGTTGAAGTACCTCAAGGCTCTGTCCTTGGTCCTCTACTCTTCTCCATTTATACTTCTTAACTATTTAAACTTATCAGCAGCTATGGCTTCAAATATCACCTCTATGCTGATGACACTCAGATCTACATTTCCACCCCTGCTCTCTCTCCCTCTGTCCTTTCTCATGTCAGTGACTGCTTATCTAGTATTTCTTCCTAGATGGCCTCTCACCAACTAAAGATTAGCATGTCTGAGACTGAGCTCCTTCTAATCCCCCTCTAGGTCTACTCCGACTTCTGGCTTTTCTATCACTGTTGACGGTATCACTAGCTCCGCATCAACTGAAGTCCACTGCCTATACTTGACTTCAATCTGTCCTTCATCTCCCACATCCAATTGTTGTTTTCATCCTGCCACAACCACCTACATGATAGTTATAAAATTCACCAATTTCTGAATGCTGACACCACTAAGCAACTAATCCACTCCCTTGCAATTTCCTGACTTGACTACTGCAATAACCTACTAACTGACTTTCCTCGCTCCTGCCTCTCACCCCCTTCAATCTATCCAAAATGTCTCTGCCAGGCTAATCTACCTTTCCCATTGATCTGTATCTTCAGCACCTCTCTGCAAGTCCCTTCACTGGCTCCCCATTCCATGGCCTTCTCCTTGCATCTTCTATCATCCCCACTTCCCATGCTAGACTGCAGGACTTCTCCCGTGCAGCATCAACCCACTGGAATACACTACTTTGTGCTGTCAGACTTTCCCCTAATCTGCCTTCTTTTAAACACTACCTAAAGACATTTTTGCTCACGGGAAGCCTACCACCTAACTCAGTAACACATTAATTCCACCTACCTAATAATTTCCCTCATCCAACTCTGTATTAAAATAATTCTCTCACTATTGTAGTCCTCATCTCCTGTTTCTCACCCTCCTACCCTCCTATATTGCACATGCCCAATGGGAAAAAAGCCCTACATTCCTCCTCTATTTGTTTGTCAAATTTTGTCTTGTCTCTTGCAACTATTATATCATTGTGTTACTTATATCAATTGTATCCATGGACAGCACTGTTGGCACTTTAAAAAAAAAATAATAATAATAATAACTATTTCCTTTTTCAGGATACATTTTATTTAGAAAAAAATAAAAGGGTACTGTAATGGGGTCCAATGTGGCACCTTTATACGCAAATGTATTCATGAGTACATTTAAAGAGAGGTTTAAATATACTAATGAGAAATTCAAATTATTGTAAAATCAGGCTTTGTTTTATAAAGTATATTTTTGGCAATTGAAGGGGCCCATTGGACGCATTGCAATTATTTGTGAATGAGGTAAATCAGAAAATGGTAAGTTTAAAATTTACACTGGTACATTCCAATAAAGAAGTGCAATTTTTGGATACTTTGGTTAGTATAAAGGGATTAGTCATTGAGTATTGCATGTGGTTGTGTGTATTGAAAGTGTTAACTTTCATCACAGAAAGTGGGTGTTGTTATCATTATTTTAATTATCCAATAGGATGTGATTTGCAATTATTTTAACCGGTGTGACACTAGGTACTGCAGGCTATGATTACGGCTTTTTAGCCGAAACGCGTAAGCCATCAGTGCCACACCACTTTCTTTTGTTCTATGTTGCTGCCAACTTCCTTGGAAAGTTTGTTTTAACCAGGATGTGAATAAAGTTTGGATTTTAACTATACTGTGGTGGATGCTTCTTTTCTTTTGCCTAGTATAAAGGGACTACAGGTCTATTTGTGAAAGAAACAGATGATAGCTTGTTGTAACATTTTGATAGTTTAGGGTATTTCAGTATATGCCAAAAATGTCAATTTACATAAGTAAAAAGGATTATCAAGGATAAATTACAATGTAGTAGTAGAGTTTGGGAAATGGGTCAGAAGTTTATAGAAAGGGAATATCCAAAAGATATTAACAAAAACAAATGTCATGAAGTATTTGACATCCAGAAGGAGAGAAAATGTAAAGAAGGAATAAGAATAAGAACATGATTTTTGTTTCTGAAAACATCACATTCAATGGTAGGACTTATAAGATTGTTAAAAAAACATTGGTACATTCTAAATAAAACTAACCCACAGGTAGAACATTTTCAAAGATACACTATACCCTCTTACTAAACATTCTTACCCATTCCCCAGTTTTGCATAACCAACACAGTTAAATTAATATATATTTTACCTCTTTGATTACCTTGTATCTAAGCCTCTGCAGACTGCCCCCTTATCTCGGTGCCTTTGACAGACATGCAGTTTAGCCAATCAGTGCAGACTCCTAAATAATTCCACGGGAGTGAGCACAATGTTATTTATATGATACACATGAACTAGTACTGTCTAACTGTGAAAAACTTTCAAAATGTTCTGAGCTAAGAGGTGGTTTTTCAATGGTTTAGAAATCGTTTTGAGCCTACCTAGGTTTAGCTTTTCAAAAATACCACCAAGGGAACAAAGCAAATTTAATGATAAAAGTCATTTGGAACGTTGTTTAAAATTGCATGCCCTATCTGAATCATGAAAGTTTAATTTTGACTAGACTGTCCCTTTAAGAACTTGAGAGACAAATTGTTTAGATCAGATGTGGATAGTGAAGAAATGTCAGGAGTGACTTATTTAATAACAGCAATATAAGGGCTCTTTTCCATGTCTTAATTGCTCACATTGCAATTGAACGATAAAAGTGAAGTTCTTGGCACAGGATTGTGGCAAGAAAAGGTAAAAAAAACAAAAATGGGGCCTCATGGTGTAGACCCAAATAGGTCGCTCACAAGTATTATGGCACTATATAGATGGATAGCGCAAATAGGCAGGCTGGATGTCGCAGCCACTGGTTGGCTGATGCTCCCGGAAACAATCTCCCAGGACATACTGGAAAACTAAAGAAATCTCAATGTATCCTTCCTGGTAAAATATTTTATAAATAAAATAAAATAAATAAATAAAATAAATCTCCAGGGGAATTCTTCCTTAGACATGAGAGTCTCCAATGTCCGGCCACAGGTGATCAGGAAATATCCAGCAGCAACTTTCCACAAACAGTACGCTGCAAAAGTATCACAATCTCATAGCTGTTTAGAGCAAGATACTGTTGACTTAAAGGGACATTAAACCCAAAATTTTTCTTTCATGATTCAGATGGAGAATACCATTTTAAACAACTTTCTAATTGACTTCTATTATCTAATTTGCTTCATTCTCCTGATATTCTTTCCTGAAAAGCATATCTAGATAGGCTCAGTAGCTTCTGATTGGTGGCTGCACATAGATGCCTCATGTGATAGGCTCACCCATGTGCATTGCTATTTCTTTAACAAAATATATCTAAAGAATGAAGCAAATTAGATAATAGAAGTAAATTGGAATGTTGTGTAAAATTGTATTTTCTATCTGAATCATGAAAGACAATTTTTGGGTTTAATGTCCCTTTAATTGTAAGCTGCATAATAATGTACCTTCAAATTTGAGAATACATAAAAAACATAGTAACATAGTAGAGGAGCATGAAAGAAGACAGAAGTGCATCAAGTTAAACCTATACAGTTCATACTTGATTTACAATAAAGAAGATCCAATTGAACTTAAATGAATTCCATTAAAAAGGTGACCTATTTAAAACAAGTAATTATATCCCTGAATACTGTTTCTAGCCAGAAATCTTTCTAACCCATGTTTTAAATGTATCTAAGGTTTTGGTGTTTACTATCTCCTTAACCAATGAGTTCCCCAATTGGATTGCTTTTACAGTGAAAAAAAATGTTTGCATTGCAGGAGATTACATTTCCTTTCCTCCAGCCTTAAATTGTGACCTCTTGTCATAAACAGAGCTTCCACCAACTCTGCATATGGACCTTGAATATATTTATATAAAATAATCATATCACCTCTCAAGCTCCTTTTTTTCTAGGGAAAATACACTCAGTTTTTATAACCTCTCCTCATAGTTTAAATTGTCCATTCACCTTATTAGTTTTGTGTTTGTTCTCTTTCTTTCTTTTGGCCGAAACAAATAGCCAACTAAATTCGGCCAAAATAAACATTAGGAAAATCTATATTGAATTCAGATTCATAACCATTAATTTCCAATGGGAGCAGCAAATATATACAACTAATTTTAACAAAAATCTTACATTATAAAAATGTTAACAATGAAAAAACCTATATTTCACTGCTAACAGAACAAAGAGATTTCTGACTGAATTTGAGTCAATGGCCTCTATTTATCAAGCTGTCTACTTACCTGCATTTGACGGCCCCAATAGGCTCGCCTAAGATCGCCTAACATCGCCGCCGCGGACCTGAAAACGTTCGACAAATTTATCAAGAAAGCTGTCAAAAAGCCGCGCACCAAGTACGGTGCGATGAGCAGCGGACTGTTGTTAACTAACAGTAATCAATCTCGCTGCTCTTCGGCTTATTCGCAGCTTTCTTGCTATACTGTCACTAAGCACCCACACAATACAATAATATTTTACCCCCTAAACCGCCGCTCCCGGAGCCCCCCGCAACTAAATAAACTTATTAACCCCTAAACCGCCGCTACCGTACCCCGCCGCAACTATAATAAATATATTAACCCCTAAACCGCCGCTCCCGGACCCCGCCGCCACCTACATAAAGTGATTAACCACTATCCTGCCACTCCAAGACCCCGCCGCCACCTACATAAAGTTATTAACCCCTATCCTGCCGATCCTGGATCCCCACCACAACTAAATAAATTGTTTAACCCCTAAACCGCCGCACCAGGAGCCCGCCGCCACCTACATTATATATATTAACCCCTATCCTGCCCCCCCTACACCGCCGCCACTATAATAAAGTTATTAACCTCTAAACCTAACCCTAACCCTAACACCCCCTAACTTATATATAATTTAAATACATCTAAATAAATATTACTATTATTAACTAAATTATTCCTATTTAAAACTAAATACTTACCTATAAAATAAACCCTAAGATAGCTACAATATAACTAATAGTTACATTGTAGCTATTTTAGGATTTATTTTTATTTTACAGGCAACTTTGTATTTATTTTAACTAGGTACAATAGTTATTAAATAGTTATTAACTATTTAATAACTACCTAGCTAAAATAAATACAAAATTACCTGTAAAATAAAACCTAACCTAAGTTACAATTACACCTAACACTACACTATCATTAAAATAATTACATAAATTAACTACAATTAAATAAAACTAATTACAATTAAATAAATACAAAAAACAAACACTAAATTGCAGAAAATAAAAAAAATTACAAGAATTTTAAACTAATTACATCTACTCTAATCCCCTTAATAAAATAAAAAAGCACCCCAAAATAATAAAATTCCCTTCCCTATACTAAATTACAAATAGCCCTTAAAAGGGCCTTTTGCGGGGCATTGCCCCAAAGTAATCAGCTCTTTTACCTGTAAAAAAAAAGACAATACCCCCCAACATTAAAACCCACCACCCACACACCCAACCCTACTCTAAAACCAACCCAATCCCCCCCTTAATAAAACCTAACACTAACCCCCTGAAGATCACCCTACCTTGAGCCGTCTTCACCCAGCCGGGCACAAGTGGACCTCCAGAGGGGAAGAAGTCTTCATCCGATCCGGGCAGAAGAGGACATCCAGACTGGCAGAAGTCTTCATCCAGGCGGCATCTTCTATCTTCATCCATCCGGAGCGGAGCGGGTCCATCTTCAATCCATCCGACGCGGAGCATCCTCTTCCAGCGATGTCCTAACAAAGAATGAAGGTTCCTTTAAATGACGTCATCCAAGATTGCGTCCCTTGAATTCCGATTGGCTGATAGGATTGTATCAGCCAATCGGAATTAAGGTAGGAAAAATCCTATTGGCTGATCCAATCAGCCAATAGGATTGAGCTTGCATTCCATTGGCGGATTGGAACAGCCAATAGAATGCGAGCTCAATCCTATTGGCTGATTGGATCAGCCAATAGGATTTTTCCTACCTTAATTCCGATTGGCTGATAGAATCCTATCAGCCAATCGGAATTCAAGGGATGCCATCTTGGATGACGTCATTTAAAGGAACGTTCATTCTTTGTTAGGACATTGATGGAAGAGGATGCTCCGCATTGGATGGATTGAAGATGGACCCGTTCTGCTCCGGATGGATGAAGATAGAAGATGCTGCCTGGATGAAGACTTCTGCCGGTCTGGATGTCCTCTTCTGCCCGGATCGGATGAAGACTTCTTCCCTTCTGGAGGTCCACTTGTGCCCGGCTGGGTGAAGACGGCTCAAGGTAGGGTGATCTTCAGGGGGTTAGTGTTAGGTTTTTTTAAGGGGGGTTTGGGTGGGTTTTAGAGTAGGGTTGGGTGTGTGGGTGGTGGGTTTTAATGTTTTGGGGGGTTGTATTTCTTTTTTTACAGGTAAAAGAGCTGATTACTTTGGGGCAATGCCCAGCAAAAGGCCCTTTTAAGGGCTATTTGTAATTTAGTATAGGGTAGGGATTTTTATTATTTTGGTGGGCTTTTTTATTTTATTAGGGGTCTTAGATTAGGTGTAATTAGTTTAAAATTCTTGTAATTTTTTTTTATTTTCTGTAATTTAGTGGGGGGGTTTTGTACTTTAGTTTATTTTATTTAATTGTATTTAATTGTAGGTAATTTTAGTTAATTAATTTAATTTATTTAATTGTAGTGTTAGGTGTAATTGTAACTTAGGTTAGGATTTATTTTACAGGTACTTTTGTATTTATTTTAGCTAGGTAGTTATTAAATAGTTAATAACTATTTAGTAACTATTCTACCTAGTTAAAATAAATACAAAGTTGCCTGTAAAATAAAAATAAACCCTAAGCTAGCTACAATGTAACTATTAGTTATATTGTAGCTATCTTAGGGTTTATTTTACAGGTAAGTATTTAGTTTTAAATAGGAATAATTTAGTTAATAATAGTAAATTTATTTAGATTAATTTAAATAATATTTACGTTAGGGGGGTGTTAGGGTTAGACTTAGGTTTAGGGGTTAATAAAATTAATATAGTGGCGGCAGAGTAGGGGGGGCAGATTAGGGGTTAATAAATATAATGTAGGTGGCGGAGGGGTCCGGGAGCGGCAGTTTAAGGGTTAATAACTTTATTTAGTTGCGGGGTCCGGGAGCGGCGGTTTAGGGGTTAATACGTTTATTAGAGTGGCTGTGGGCTCTGGGAGCGGCAGTTTAGGAGTTAATACATTTATTAGAGTGGCGGTGGGCTCCGGGAGCGGTGGTTTAGGGGTTAATAAGTATAAAGTAGGTGGCGGCAGTGTAGGGGGGGGCAGATTAGGGGTGTTTAGACTCGGGGTACATGTTAGGGTGTTAGGTGTAGACATTTCCCATAGGAATCAATGGGATATCGGGCAGCAGCGAACATAAGCTTTCGCTGCTGTCAGACTCCCATTGATTCCTATGGCATCCGCTGCCTCCAGGGCGGCGGATTGAAAACCAGGTACGCTGGGCCGGAAAAGTGCCAAGCGTACCTGGTTGGATCTTGATAACTTCCAAAAGTAGTCAGATTGTGCCAAACTTGCGTTCGGAACATCTGGAGTGATGTAACCATCGATCTGTGTTGGACTGAGTCCAGCGGATCGTATGTTACGTCACAAAATTCTACTTTTGCCGGGCTCTAGCCTTTGATAAATAAGGCGAATCAGGCTCGCCACAAATACGCTGCGGAATTCCAACGTATTTGCGGTTGACAGCTTGATAAATAGAGGCCAATGACTATCTCACAGAGGCACAGATGTCACACAGTTGCACTTTCTAATATCTCTAGTCAAAGGGATTCAAAATGTCTGAGCTTCCCCTAGTCTCCCATCTCACTATGCTAGGTTAAAGCCTAACTGGACAAGCCTGAACTAAAACACAACATTTATTGACTGACTGGCTATTTCTAACATAAATCAGACCCCCTGTACATCATTATAAACTTAGGAGCTGAGTAGCCAAACAAAATTGCTTCTTCCCCCTTTCCTGTCTTGCTTTACCTTTTTTGGTGCCAACAGGTACTAACAAATTAAGTAATTGATTTAGTAAAGCAATCATCTGTAATATTCACATTTACGCTACCTAGTATGCCCACTGTTACTGAAAAAATGCCTTCCCTAATATAACTGTGGATGCAAAACTGATAATTCACCTTAAGAGAACATATGACTAAAGAGAGAAGGTGAGCGGAATACACATTAGTTCAAAGAAAGTAGATAACACTATTAACCCATACCTTTCTGAGAGAAAGTGAAACAAGCACAATTTTCAGATTTATTTTACTGAAAACGGCTGCAAATCAAATAATGAATATGTATTGCAATAATGTTATACACAATAATGTTATGCATTGTTAAATTTTGAGTTTATTGGCCATTTCCTTTAATAGAATACATGAAGGAAAGAATATCTGAATAAACAACATTTGTGCAATTATATGGATGATATTGCATGGAAATTATTCTGTAAGTCATCTCTAAGACTCTATGAATTATAATATCTTTTTGGTACGCATTGTAAATGAAACATTACAGGTTGGTAACAGGAAGAAATAATTTATGGTTCAATACATGCTGGCATGTCAATAAACCCTGGGGGCTAAGTCAGTTTAGGGTACTGGTTTTCAAAGTGTGAGGTGCCTCCCCAGGGGGTCGTTTGAGCAGATAAGGGGAGTCGCAGGAGCAGTGATACTTCACACTATCCCATGGAAATCACAAGCAGCAGCTGACTTTGGCAAAACATAGCAAGTTTTTTAAGAACCGACAATGACATGATGTGGTGCTGAGGTCAAAGTCACAAAGAGACTACATTGAGTTTGAATTCTTGATCAGTAACTTACATTTAACCCAGGAGTAGCAAAATGAAATTAAAATGTGATTGAAGCACTTTTCTGGTTAAGCAGAATCAGCTCTTAAGAGCTGTATGTGAACCCCGCAGCAGATGTAAATTCCCCAAATTAAAACTAAAAATAAAATAATACAAATTTCTTTAAAGTGAAAAAAAAAATAGAGTAACATCTATTATTGGGAGGGGCACTGTCTTGTAAATTTCATTAGAAGGGAGACCCATTGCCTAAGAATTTTAAAACCCCTGGTTTAGGGCTATAAAGTTATGATTTCCTTGTTTGGCAAAACAAACAAACCCTGATAACAAAAAAAGAAGAAGAAGAAATATATGTATACTATTCCTGATTGTCAGGGTTTATGACTCCTTTCACCATGCAACTCAATATTAAATTTAATATTAAATATTAAACTTACTGTACTGCATTCTATTGCAACAAAAGTCCTTATACCTTAATTTCAAAATGTTTGCTTTTGCTCAAATAATATTTTACTCTCGTAATATGAGTAAACATGAAAGCCCTATGGATTGTGCTATAGCGATGTAAACATATTAGCCCTTCACTAGTAGCCTATTCTTAAAGGGACACTCAAGTCAAAATTAAACTATCATGATTCAGCAGCAATTTTAAACAACTTTCCAATTTACTTTCATTAAGAAAATCTGCACAGTCTTTTTATATTCACACTTTTTTAAATCCCCAGCTCCTACTGAGCATGTACAAGAATTTACAGAATATACGTATATGCGTTTGTTATTGGTTAATGGCTGTCACATGATGCAGTGGGAGTGGAATACATATTACTTTGAAATTTGTCCCAAAATATCTACTACTCATTTGAAGTTGAGACTAAGTGCTATTGCATTATCTTTTTTTTATCATGAACTTGTTGATTGTGCAAATCTGTATTTACTTGTCCTTTAATATAGGTCTTTTTGTTTTGTTAAAGGCTCCTATCCTTAAAACAGGGGTGAATTGCAAATGCTTTTGACCTGTTGGCATTGAATTATCACCTGCATTCTTATTGGATAGGAAGATTTTAGAAAATTTTATTCCATCCAGTAACAGGAATGGCATTATGTATTTACATCATTAAGGCCATTCTTATCTAATTTATTTTAACTAAATTCAATTGTTATAAAATCAAAAGCTAATTATTATACATATAGTTCTCTTTTTAATATTTTTTTTTCCAATCAAGATTGAATACCTATTTTTCACACTAAGGATGATGATTTGAAAGACAGATGATAATGAAAGAATGATAGTTAAAGGCAGGTAATCATGTTCGCTCAAGTGCAAACTACATTAACACATGTCAGGTTTGCGCTAGTGAAGACCTAGGGGCGGATTTATCAATATCTGTTTGACTTGATACGCTGTCAGCACAACCATTTCAGGTGAACTGGTTGTGCAATGCCGCCCCCTGCAAATTCATGGCCAATCGGCCGCTAACATGGGGTATCAATCAACCCGATCGTATAGGATCGGGTGGATTGATGTCCGGGACCCTTTAGAGGCAGCCGACCAATTAAGGAGCAGCAGTCTTAAGACCGTTGCTTCATAACTGCTGTTTCTGGAGAGCCGAAACAGGAACATCAGGGGACATTCGGCCCTTGATAAATCGGCCCCATAGCGTAAAAAGTGTAAGGGTTAAAAAAAAACACGCAACATAAATACATTAAAATAAAGTGTAACACTCATATATACACTATTTGATAAAAAGTATTTATTTAAATATTAAAACTTTTTTCTATAAGGGTTAAAATGTATGTGGTATATGCCAAGGTTTTGACTGAAAAGGGTTGTAATGCATATATACAGATATAAGCACATATATACACATGTACATACATATAGTATATAAACTTTAGAGCCCTTTCCACTCAAATATCTTAAAAGCTGAAAAATCAGTTTCAATCAATTTTAATGTTTAATGTTTTTTATGTGCTTCTACCGTAAATATTTAACATTCCAATATTTTTCACTTAGAAGAAAATGTCATTAGTAATTATATATATACCTATACATTCATTTAGGTATAAATATACATTTTACAAAAATAATCATATATACATATATATCATGCTTTAGACGGGATTTGGGCCTTCCCTGTACACTCTCATCTAGCTGTTCCCTAAGGATTTGACATTGATTGACAATTACAGACCAGGAACATAAGGAGCAGCAACAGTACTGGAGGATGTACATAGGCCTGTAGATTACAAACCCGAATACACTTCTAAGGAAGGCAATAAAAGAGATGTGCCAAAACTCTCTTGGACACAGTGGCTAGCTGTTCTCTAAAGATGTTGCATTGACATTGACTGTCAACCACAGAGCATACTAGCAGTAACAGCTAAAGTCCTACTGAAGGAGACTTTAACTGCGACAGCATCAGGGGAGTCTAGGAGGTGCGGCAGAAGGAAGGATCAGTACCGCAAAACATTTCCAATTCAATTTGTGAATTTCAAAGTTCATGTCAAGGTAACGTAGCTTTGGAGGGCTGCATATTAGAAATAGCAGATACAAAGAAAGTCCAGCACACTTGTATAGTCGATGCACGCTGCAGGGGAGACTGCAAAACCCCTTAATCATAGAAAAATCCAAAGGAGACTAATTAATCTGTCATGTGTCATATGATTAAGGGGTAATTCCCGAAACGTTGTGTTTTCTGTTGGTGCCAATTAATGGTTACTTTATACTGTGCTGCTGCTGCCTCCTTTTTCTGCATTTCAGAAATGCCATTTACTCCATGAGCTGTGGTACAAACATTTGGTTACTTTGCACTTCTCTCCCAAATAGCCCCCCTTTTTCTTGGCAGGTTATTATTATGGAGAGACATTTTCCCCTTATTTCTGGGATTACACATGGTGGACAGGGATTTCCAGACGTTCTTGCATGCAAAGTTTCATTTGCTCCTTGAGCCTCCTGACAAGTGATGCTATATCATTACACCACCAGGAGCTACTTCACGATTTTCAAGGAAGGCATTCATCTTGCTCAAGAGATTAGTGAACAAAGATATAACTTGACCCGGCCAAGCAGTGTTCTGGCTCAAGTTCTCAATCATATCCCTAATAATGGCTGCATGAAGGAAGGTGGTATTGGGGAGAAAGGGCCTCTATCCGCTGCTTGACAGGCTCCCTGTCAAGCATTGTGAAGGATGCACCACCGACAGCTGATTAATCTGTCATGTTATTTTCCTGAACAAATATTATTAAACCAGTGAGCGCAGGGTGAGAAACACCAAACTCCTGAGATACCTATGTGTTCCCAAAAATAGGTAATAAGAAAATCAGAAAAGGAGAGTATATCAAGAGCGCTACAGCTAAAGGTGCTAGGAGATGAGACTATATAAATAAAAATGGCATAGACATTAGCGTATCTTAAAATCTAGCACAAATTTAATGCACAGCAAATAATACACAAATATGAATAAAAACGGACGTCTCCGTGAATAAAAGTTCTTAAGTTGCCGCCATATGATTATTGTAATAGCAGAAAGAGTTTGTGGTACAAATAAATGACAGTCTGGTGTACACTTACAGTATCCTTAATGTGTGTTGGTTTGCTAGCAAACAGGGGCTTACCCCAAACTTTCCACTCAATATCCTCCGTGAGTTGGTTACAGCCGTTAGCGTGATGACACCGCTAATGTGGGCGCTGTCTCAGATGGGCTCTTCTGATTGGTCCAAACTCGGACCCGGTCAGCAGCAAACAGGGGCTTACCCCAAACTTTCCACTCGATGTCCTCCGTGAGTTGGTTACAGCCGTTAGCGTGATGACACCGCTAATGTGGGCGCTGTCTCAGATGGGCTCTTCTGATTGGTCCAAACTCGGATCCGCTCAGCAGCAGTAGTGGTGACTATTACAGCTAAAGTATTGCAATTGTCCGATGATTAATACCTGCTCTTAGTGCTAACTAGCACGCAGGTACAAAGGTAAAGATCTTGAGAAAGCCTTGTAGAGGGGGAAACGCGTCGATGTGCTGCAACTACTACTGAGATTACTATTTGAAGCTGGAGCTACCACAGTGTTCATTGAGGATTGTGCAATATCGCTATAATAACTAGTGATTGGAAAGACTTGCAACCAACTCTCTGAACTTTTCATCGGATAACCAAGCTTGTTTTCATCTTTACCTTTGTACCTGCGTGCTAGTTAGCACTAAGAGCAGGTATTAATCATCGGACAATTGCTATACTTTAGCTGTAATAGTCACCACTACTGCTGCTGACCGGGTCCGAGTTTGGACCAATCAGAAGAGCCCATCTGAGACAGCGCCCACATTAGCGGTGTCATCATGCTAAGGGCTGTAACCAACTCACGGAGGACATCGAGTGGAAAGTTTGGGGTAAGCCCCTGTTTTCTGCTGACCGGGTCCGAGTTTGGACCAATCAGAAGAGCCCATCTGAGACAGCGCCCACATTAGCGGTGTCATCACGCTAAGGGCTGTAACCAACTCACGGAGGACATCGAGTGGAAAGTTTGGGGTAAGCCCCTGTTTGCTAGCAAACCAACACACATTAAGGATACTGTAAGTGTACACCAGACTGTCATTTATTTGTACCACGAACTCTTTCTGCTATTACAATAATCATATGGCGGCAACTTAAGAACTTTTATTCACGGAGACGTCCGTTTTTATTCATATTTGTGTATTATTTGCTGTGCATTAAATTTGTGCTAGATTTTAAGATACGCTAATGTCTATGCCATTTTTATTTATATAGTCTCATCTCCTAGCACCTTTAGCTGTAGCGCTCCTGATATACTCTCCTTTTCTGATGTTATTTTCCTGGACTTGTGCCTGGACATCCCCCTAGAGTGAAAACCGACAACATTTTCTAGGGTAGGCTGAACATGTCAGTGTGATGTTGAAGGTGGTGCCTGCCTCTGCTGACTGCTGTCATCAGCATGTCGCTACCTGCCTCTGCCGACTACCATCATCAGCATGTCCATCAGCATGTCGCTACCTGCCTCTGGTGACTACCATCATCAGCATGTCACCTGTTCTGCTTATTGCTGGTAGTGCTGGCTGCTATACAAATATTGTTGTGCTGATACTAAAACAGCTCCCACTTTCTTCTCTCAATAAAACACCCTTGTGGTGCAAGCAGAGATGAGAAGTTTAATTTTGACTAGACTATCCCTTTAACGTTAGAAAAAAAAAAAAAAAAAATCCCTGCTTGACAAAGAATGCAGTTAATGCACTGACAGTATTGCATGCAGTATAGTGCTGGCTGCTATACAAATATTGTTGTGCTGATACTAAAACAGCTCCCACTTTCTTCTCTCAATAAAACACCCTTGTGGTGCAAGCAGAGATGAGAAGTTTAATTTTGACTAGACTATCCCTTTAACGTTAGAAAAAAAACAAACCAAATCCCTGCTTGACAAAGAATGCAGTTAATGCACTGACAGTATTGCATGCACTGATCTGATTTCACACACACAGATTGCAGAGGACTGCAGAAAAATAAAAAAGCAAGGTATTAAAAAAAACTAGAGCAGCACACATTGTCTCTCCTCTCCTATCTCTCAAAGCACTGGAACAACTACAACAAATTAAATAGCTGTCGCTGACTGTATTTAAGGCAATTATTAAATAGCTCATACAGGAGCACAATTGCACTTTGCAAAAGCTCAAATCAAGCTCAAATTAAAAAAAACTGAGCTTCCCCTAGTCTTCCACCTCAATCTCATCTCAAACTATGAGACAAATTATAAACAGTTGTTGGCTTAAAATACAAATAACTAAAATTAAATACCTAAATATATTCCTATCCCCAGATTAATATATGATACTCAATTACATTTACAAGTCTCTTGGAAATGAAATCATCAGAGATCTGTCGAATTGGAGAATAAAAATATTTCTTGGTTCTGCAGGATCAAAGTAATAAAGATGAATGTCTTACCAAGGATACTATATATTTTACAAACCACACTTTTTCCCTTGTCCCCCCTACGTTTATTCCAAGTCTTCAGTCTGTAATAGAGCAATATATATGGAATGGGATTAAACCGAGAATATATAATACATCTTGCATCGATTGTTGGAATGGAGTTTGAACTTTACAAACAAGCTATGGATCCAAATAAAAAGGGTTATATTAAAAAATTGGCAATGCCAGCATAATCCAAATAAAGAAAAATTATTTGAAAAGGCAGTAGGCAAAACTTGAGTCAAGCATTTCCCTGCACGAGGATACCAGGAGTTTATTTGACTGAATGAATCCGTTTCAAAACAACCTGACAATCTCTTTGGGAAGTGGAAGAAAACAAATAAAAAACCATTTTCACATAGCGAAGGCCTGAAAGAATGGGCCTCATATGTTTTCTTCTTGGTTTTATTAAGACGCTACGTAGAAACACATCCAAAAAAACAACAGCTTTTCCTTGTTAGTGTAGTGGTGAGTATCCCCGCCTGTCACGCGGGAGACCGGGGTTCGATTCCCCAACAGAGAGGTGTGCCTTTTAGCTGGACAGATAGGTCAGCATGCTATGACATTGTGGCTGAGCTCTGTAGCAACCCAAGGGTTGCAGCTTCGATCCCCAACGAGGTCCACTCAGCCTTTCATCCTTCCGAGGTTGATAAAATGAGCAGTGCCTTGAGACCCTTACAGGTGATTAGCCATGCTTTACAAGTACCCAATACATTCATACATTACATACATTGATTTCATCCAAGCTTTAAGAAAAATTGTGTATAATACAAACGCCACTCACTAAATCTCCCTTCTTTACAAATAACTACTGTTGCCAGCCACCAATATAATCCCTGTTCATCCTCAGTATTGGGCCAGGAAACTGAAAACTGAGATTACAATGAAAAGATGGAATGCAGCTTTCTTGACAACTCAGTATAAGTACAAGAAACTAATTTTATATACTTGACGCAATAGTACCATAAACCCAGTAGATGAAATAAAATCTACCCCACCACAACAGGAAAGTGCAGTAGGGGTTGTGGTAGAAATATGGTTGGGGTGCAAGACTGTATTTGATGTCTCATATATGGAGGGGGTGCAAGACTATAAATACTTTTTGGTCAGAAGTCATAAACTTTATGAGTAAAGTGATAGAAGCTATGGTTCCTAATGATCCTAAAATCCTCTTCTTTCTGACACTCCAAAAACTGAAAATTAAGGCAAAATGACACCTCTATCATGCTAAACATGGATCCCACACCACTGGAAATCACTAGTACTCCCAAATATTTCAGAATGGAAAGAATAAGCAACATTCTTGCCTCATCACTTTAAAAATGGCACAATAGCCTAACATGAGTTTATGTTTATGGCATACAGAAACAACATGTGGGCACCAACCCATTGTAGCATTTCCCTGCTATTAGACAAACATAAATGAAACAACTCCTAAACCTTAAAGTATAGGTACCAATTGTTTGCTTTATAATCATATACTTCGGAAGCCCTGCCCTCTCAACCCTAGATTTCTTGGATATGCCTGTATAAAAATGTTTGTACCAATAGTACATTGTCTCAGTTTTGTATTTTTTTTTTGCCACATTTTGTTTATAAAGCTACCAATCAGCAAGCGCTACCCAGCTGCTGAACCAAAAATAGTCTGGCTCATAAGCCAGAACAAAGAAAAATTCATAATAGGAGTAAATTAGAAAGTTGCTTAAAATTGCATGATCTATCTAAATCATGAACAAAAAATTGGGTTTAGTATCCATTTAAATGTATATCTGATGGATATTTGCACAAATATATACATATATATATATATATATATATATATATATATATATATATATATATATGATTATATATAGGTCTAGATAAATACATATATATATATATATATATATATATATATATATATATATAAATATCTATTTAAAAATACATAGAACATATTCCCCTTTGTGCAGAACATTGGAATGTGAGATACAGTAGATACAGTATATATAGTAAATACACAGTTAAACACTTATGAATATTGCATAAATAAGTTTTTCATGTTTTCATCTACTTAACTGCAAAGGGCTCCAATGCATATATATATATATATATATATATATATATATATATATATATATATATATATATATTTGAGTGTTTATGTGTCTGTATATACATATATACACATATAAATACATATGTGCACACATATAAATATATATATATAAATATATATTTATACAAACATACATACATATACATATTTATACATGTGTATGTACAGTTGCAAGAAAAGGTATGTGAACCCTTTGGAATGATATGGATTTCTGCACAAATTGGTCATAAAATGTGATCTGATCATCATCTAAGTCACAACAACAGACAATCACAGTCTGCTTAAACTAATAGCACACAAAGAATGAAATGTTGCCATGTTTTTTTTGAACACACCATGTAAACATTCACAGTGCAGGTGGAAAAAGTATGTGAACCCCTAGACTAATGCATCTCCAAGAGCTAATTGGAGTGAGATGTCAGCCAACTGGAGTCCAATCAATGAGATGAAATTGGAGGTGTTGGTTACAGCTGCCCTGCCCTATAAAAAACACACACCAGTTCTGGGTTTGCTTTTCACAAGAAGCTTGCCTGATGTGAATGATGCCTTGCACAAAAGAGCTCTCAGAAGACCTACGATTAAGAATTGTTGACTTGCATAAAGCTGGAAAGGGTTATAAAAGTATCTCCAAAAGCCTTGCTGTTCATCAGTCCACGGTAAGACAAATTGTCTATAAATGGAGAAAGTTCAGCACTGCTGCTACTCTCCCTAGAAGTGGCCGTCCTGTAAAGATGACTGCAAGAGCACAGCGCAGACTGCTCAACGAGGTGAAGAAGAATCCTAGAGTGTCAGCTAAAGACTTACAAAAGTCACTGGCAAATGCTAACATCCCTGTTAGCGAATCTACAATACGTAAAACACTAAACAAGAATGGATTTCATGGGAGGATACCACAGAGGAAGCCACTGCTGTCCAAACAAAACATTGCGGCACGTTTACAGTTTGCACAAGAGCACCTGGATGTTCCACAGAAGTACTGGCAAAATATTCTGAAACCAAAGTTGAGTTGTTTGGAAGAAACACACAACACTATGTGTCGTGAAAAAGAGGCACAGCACACCAACATCAAAACCTCATCCCAACTGTGAAGTATGGTGGTGGGGGCATCATGGTTTGGGGGTGCTTTGCTGCATCAGGGCCTGGACGAATGAATTCCCAAGTTTATCAAGACATTTTGCAGGAGAACTTAAGGCCATCTGTCTACCAGCTGAAGCTCAACAGAAGATGGATGGTGCAACAGGACAATGACCCAAAGCATAGAAGTAAATCAACAACAGAATGGCTTAAACAGAAGAAAATACGCCTTCTGAAGTGGCCCAGTCAGAGTCCTGACCTCAACCCGATTGAGATGCTCTGGCATGACCTCAAGATAGCGATTCACACCAGACATCCCAAGAATATTGCTGAACTGAAACAGTTCTGTAAAGAGGAATGGTCAAGAATTACTCCTGACCGTTGTGCACGTCTGATCTGCAACTACAGGAAACGTTTGGTTGAAGTTATTGCTGCCAAAGGAGGTTCAACCAGATATTAAATCCAAGGGTTCACATACTTTTTCCACCTGCACTGTGAATGTTTACATGGTGTGTTCAATAAAAACATGGCAACATTTCATTCTTTGTGTGTTATTAGTTTAAGCAGACTGTGATTGTCTATTGTTGTGACTTAGATGATGATCAGATCACATTTTATGACCAATTTGTGCAGAAATCCATATCATTCCAAAGGGTTCACAAACTTTTTCTTGCAACTGTATGTATCTTTATGTTAAAGCCCTTTGCAAGAATCAGAACATTATATTTTTTATCAAGGTATAAAGAATTTACTAGACGTTGAAACATTCATACTTTATTATTTAGTTTGTAAACAAATAATGTAGTTATCTTCTTTCTATGGCAATTAATTTGATCTGACACCAGATATTTGATATCAAAAGTGCAATTTAAAATATCCAAGTAGCTGATTTATAAGTATTAATACGGCTGTTTTTCAAGTTATCAGTATACTATAATTAAGCATTCTTTACTCAGTGTGTTACAGTATAATGAGCTTGTTTATTTTTACGTCATATATGAAAATGTGAGGATTTGAAGTTTACATTTATGCAGTGTGGGTTACATTTTCTAAGGGAGGCTTGTTCTTTTATCTGAGTAGTGGTCCTATTATAGATAGCTAGACCATTATGGCACTGACAAATGAGTCAAGTAGTCAACTTGGGAAATGGAGGCCTTCACTGAGAAAAACATGGACATAACTGCTAGGGGTTTTCGGGTGATCCAGTTGCTGCTATCATTAACAGATATTCTTTGTGTCCTCATTTATAAATATACAAACATATTTACTGCAGATATGTGCACAACATCTGATCATTTAATTTTTTTCGGTAGCAACCCTTTAAATATTTCAAGGGCATTTGGAAATCAGGCAAAATCTTTATTCTTATGATATACGGAAACCTTATTATTCTATAGTAGTTCTGCTTACATACAAACCCAGTACAAAAAGAGAGTGGTGTCTTGCAGGGGAATAATATATTATAATGCTAAAAATGTAAAGTATTTTTTCACTATAGGCAGGATGTTTCGCCCTCGTTGGGGCTCTTCAGTATGATGTAGGTGCTATGTTATTGGACTCAAGCATTGATTTTAGGTTTAAGGCTATATTCCAATTTTGCTAATAATTACATTAATTTCCGTAACCACACTTACAAAGACTGAAATGAATGCTTGAGCAGAACAGCAGCACTAACCATAGACAGCCTGTTTGACCCATTTGGGGCTCATCCCTCCATTGTATTAATCTTAGCAAAAAACAAATATACTTATCTGTGTAAAATTGCAACACTTATAATTCAAAATCAATTTCAATATAATGGGCAGCCCTATAGCAAAGGGTGGAAAGCTCAAGGACATCAGCATCAACCATAATGACTTGAGTGAGAAAGAGTCCCAAAGTAGTGAAACAGGCTGCCTATGGTTGATGCTGTGTTAATTAATCCTCAAATATTTCACAGTTTGCTACACTACTGGTTTAAACTGACAGGAGCATAACGGGTGCCATATTAAAAATGCATTTTGAATTAGTAATACACTCTGTGGGATAATTTGTATATTCTATCCATTGTATATTTATTCCTTGCTGAACTAATTAAATGGAGGGTTTATCTCACTCTATTAACGATACATTTATTTGGTACAATAGGAGTCCCTGCTCTAAAGGATTTCCATGGGTGTAAGTGCAGACCCTGTTCTAATGTGCTTACAATCTAGTGTTTCAGTGTTTTGCTCAAAGAGCTTACAATCTTGTATTTAAGGAGAACTTTCCGCTGGGTACTTACAGTGAAAATAAAAGAAATCCCTTATGTAAGACTGCACTCAGCATGTGACATAACACTAGTCCCTCTGAAATCTTCAATGTTCCTGCCACTGTCATAGAGTATTCAAGTCTTTGTTATACTGCTTGCCAGATATGAATCAGCCTGTGCACATCTTGTAAGGATTTTTCATCCAATGCAAGAAGATAGGTGCATGACACACTATACCTTATAATGCAGTATTTTTTCAGTTTCTAATCTGAGGTATAAAATGCAGGACCATCCCATGACATATCAAATCTTGTGCTTCACTAGGACTCTCTGCTTCAAAAATCCAACAGTAGTACTTGTCCCACAGTGACTGTAGACATTCAAGTTTAGAGTCACAGACATTGTAGTCCTTGTTCCAGGGTGCTGCAGTTCTCAGATAAAATTGTAAACGAGCTGTAAGGTGCTTATTACATAGTAGTATTATTGGTATCCCTACGTCAAGGCATTGCATTGAATATATAAGTGCAAACATATTAATAATATCGTATTCTCTTCACCAAGATCCTTAACATTATTGCATTAAACAGATATGTGCAGTGGGAGTGAATTTAAGCAATTTAATATTTGATTTAATATCAGTTTATTAAAGTTATAGCAGGTTATAGCAGTGAAAGTGTAAGTATGCTTAATTGTTGGTGTTATGATTTAAGTTCTAGTGTGATAGAGATTATTTGTATAGCTTATATCAATAAGTCTTGAATAGTACAGAAAGCTTTAAACATACAGAAGTAAATTAAAGCTAAAGATTTTTATGAAATGGGAATGTAAAGGAAAATGCAACAGAAATGTGAGAAATGATTTAACCCCACTGCACATGTCTGTAGGCTCTTGGAGCAGGATCTGTATTTATAATCTAGCGTGGTAATGGTCTTGCTCAAAGAGCATACAAATTTGTTAATCTAAGAAAATCTTACCTTAGATACTTACAGTTTAGTAATAACAAAATCCTTGAAGACATCTGCCATAAGTGCATATACTGCAGGCCAGATGCGCATCAGTCTGATCTGAATTTATTTCAGAGTGCCAGTTGTCTTTTCTTCATCCGGGTCAAGCAGAACAAACAGCTGCATCAGATGCTGCACCTTACAGTACAGTGTTTAATGAGGATCCCAGCACCAGTGACTTGGCAGCGTGAGGACATCTGCCATCAGTGCGTATACTGCTGGCCAGATGCGCATCAGTCTGATCTGAATTTATTTCAGATCGCCAGTTGCCTTTTCTTCTTCCGGGTAAAGCAGAACAAAGTGCTGCATCAGATGCTGCACCTTACAGTACAGTGTTTAATGAGGGTCACAGCACCATTGAGTTTGCAGCATATAAATTGCAGACCCATGCAGACCGTGGGGTTTATATTCTAGGCCTTGACTAGAAGTCCTTCCTTTAGATCATTTGGAGACTAATGATGCAGTAATTCTTACCACCCTTAAAGGAATAGTCTAGTCAAAATTAAACTTTCATGATTCCGATAGAGCATGCAATTTTAAGCAACTTTCTAATGTACTCCTATTATCAATTTTTTTGTTCTCTTGGTATCTTTATTTCTTTATTTGAAAAAGCAATAATGTAAGCATGGGAGACAGCCCATTTTTGGTTCAGCACCTGGGTAGCGCTTTCTGATTGGTGTCTAAATGTAGCCACCAATCAGCAAGCACTAACCAGGTTCTGAAGCAGAAATGGACCAGGTCCTAAGCTTACATTCAAATAAAGATACAAAGAGAACGAAGAAAAATTGATAATAGGAGTAAAACAGAAAGTTGCTTAAAATGACATGCTCTATCTGAATCATGAAAGTTTAATTTTGACTAGACTATTCCTTTAAAGCTGGTTGAATGTCTTTACATTACATATAAAGATATGTAGAGGAAGCACAGAAATGCATTAGTGTGTCCTACAGTTATGGCTATAATACGTATAATGTTATAATACGTTTAAAATAATTATTTTAAAATTAAAATATATATTAAATTATATGTATTTTTAAATAAAGGTGTGAAGATAATATTGATCATTATTATGTACGGTTTGTATGCCATGTTTTGTCCCATAGGAAGCTATAAAGTTTAAGCTATTACTTCTGTCATTTATCGGTATTATTTTACAATGTGTATTAATGTGATTTAATATTATTCAGTTACTGAGTTGGGGTGATCATAGTAACACTACCTGTAGTAATTGGTGTTCATACCTGCAGCTCCGACCAAATGCCATTTGCATTATTTTGGAGGTAGTCACTGTTCTTCTTACCAGCACATATACAGAGCTGTGGTTGTAAAGCACTGTAAAGGACTGTAATGTCCTAGCTGTGAATAAAGAAAATAGATAACTAATATTTACATATCAGTGATTGCTGAAGCCCAGTAGGATCAGTCTGGCAACTCTAGAAAAGTGAGCAGCAGTTATGAGGGTGGTGGCTTTGTGTTGTCAGTTGGATTTGTGACATACCTGCTGCATCACATAAGCCACTCCCCTAAAGCTGTCCCCATGACAACCAGACATCACATTATACCATGACTGTCAGTTTAGCCTTTAGTTATGCTATTAGTGTAGCTTTAACATAAGATGTTAAATGATGCATAATATAACAACTTTGTAATAAACTCATTATTTATTTTGCCCCTTTTTATACATTTTAGGTTTTAAAATTGTACAGTTGGAACTGCATCCTGCTGACTTTTCAGAGCTAACTCTGCATCAAATCTTTTCCTTATTGGCTTTAATAGATAACAACTGCAAACCAATTCACTTCATACTAAATTAAAGGGACATTCAACTAAAAAAAAATGTTTTATTGTTTTAAAAAACAGATAATCCCTTTATTACCCATTCTCCAGTTTTGCACAAAAACATGGTTATATTAATATACTTTTTACCTCTGTGATTACCTTGTATCTAAGCCTCTTCTGACTGTCCCCTGATCACATGACTTTTTAAATTATTATCTATTGACTAATGACTTGCATTTAAGCCAATTAGTGCTGTGTTGTGCACAATACATGGGCATCAGCACAATGTTAGCTATTTGATTTACATGAACTAGCACTCCCCTTTTGTGAAAAGCTAATAAAAAAGCATGTGATTAAGAGGCTGTCTTTAGTGGTTTAGAAACATGCAGAAATTTAGAGGTTTTAAAGGGACATGAAATCCAAATTTTTTCTTTCATGGTTTATAAAGAACATGCAATTTTAAACAACTTTCTAATTTACTTCTATTATCTAATTTTCTACATTATCTTGATATACCTTGCTGAAAAGCATATCTAGATAGGCACAGTAGCTGCTGGTTGGTGCTGCACATAGATGCCTTGTTTGATTGGCTTACCCACGTGCATTGCTATTTCTTAAACAAAGAATATCTAAAGAATGAATCAAATTAGATAAAAGGAGTAAATTGGAATGTTGTTTAAAATTGTAATCTCTATCTGAATCACGAAAAAATTTTTTTGGGGTTTAGTGTCCCTTTAACCCCTTAATGACCACAATGTACCCTGTATGTCACTGGTCATTAAGGGTTTTTTCAGGACATAATAGCACAAGTCTAGCAAGAGCACACTATTAATGCCCTCCCTCCAGCAGGCTTTGAGGAATAGAGCAGTCTCAACGCTGGTGGCAAGACCGTGCTATAAAACAATCAAGTCCCAAAAAAAGGCCAGTGACATACAGGGTACGTCGCTGGTCCTTAAGGGGTTAAAGGTTATAAAGTATATTAATATAACAATGTTGGTTGTGCAAAGCTGGGGAACGGGTAGTAAAGGTGTTATCTATCTTTTTAAACAATAACAATTTTTGTGTTGACTGTCCCTTTAATGGAAATGATTATCCTTGTTGTCTGCCTAATTAAACTTATTTGGCTCCTCCAAATAAGGTGAGTATTGGGTGCAGTTTTTCTATTAAAAACCAATTGCATTTAACATGATTTTATTTTGTTAAATAAATGTTTATACTTGGCTGATATGTTATTCTGTAGGACTGTAACAGAAATGTCTTGTAATTACAAGGTGTTTACTGTCTCTTTAAGTTCTAACACAACTCCCATTATAAATCCTGAGTTTCCAGTGCTTATATGTTGGGAATAGATTATGAAAATAACATGAACTGCTTTGGTCTGATAATATCTACAGAGCTATGGCTGAGCCTCCGGATCATGTCATGTGATTACCAATGGGGTTACCAGCCATACTAATTAGCATATGTAATTGTGCAGTGTAGCTAAGAAACTACTGCTAGGTCTGTCATTATTTAATAGTAGAGTCCCCACATTTACAAGCCTTTAAGTCTGTATCAATTTTATATTAATTATAGTTGATATGAACCATACAAATAGGATGCCCAGTATTTTAGCAGGCTGTCCAGTACAATCTGTACAAAAATACCGGACACTTAAAGACCCCTGTCAACTATATATATACATTAGACATATTGCTAAAAAAAAGTTACACTGTGCATTTTCTATTACATGTGTTACAGGCAACCAAGGGGGTCACATCACTACTACATACATGTGTTACTGGCAACCAAAGGGTAAATAATATATGTGGTGGGATCAAGGGTGGGGCCTAAGGTTGAGCTTTTGTGGGGACATTTTGTGAACCCAGCTACATCCCGTGGCCATTCATTTATAGGTCGTCCAGTATTTTTATGGAGCACAGCTGGCAACCCTATCTGTAATGAAAGTCAAAATCATTTTACACTAATAGAAATTTGTATTTGACATTACATAATCAAGTTTGCTAACTACAACTGGTATTTTTCCCCACAAAGCAGGCTTGAATTGAATGATATCTTTGCTAGAGCATGTGTAGCTAAACTGAAATGACTTATTGACCTCATTAAAGATAATCCTTACTTTTACTGAGCCATGTAGTTGGGATTTTTACAAATTAAAGCAGAGTGCAGTGCTTTCTCATAAGATACTGCCACCTAGCTGTCAGATGCTGATCAAACACAACTCATTATCTTCCAAGATAAACAGACGTTTGAAATAAAGAGCTTTACTTTAATAAAGAGCTTCCAGTATCTTAGTAGAATGCAGTTTTATTTATATATAAAAAAAAGCATACTTTGTTTTTAACACTGTTTTACTAAAAAAAAATATACATATTTTTGTTAGCTCCATCTGGACCCCGCTCATGATTTAAAGAAGGCTGGCCCCAGTACAGCCAATCTCATAATGTATTGCAGTACAGGAGAGTGAATGTGAGTGTGCATCTAGCTGCTTTTTTATGTTTTTAAGGGACATAAGAATCATAATTAAACTTTCAGAATTCAGATACAGCATGTAAAAAACTTCTATTATCAAATGTACTTTCTTCCCTTTGTATCTTTAGTTGAAGACCATACATAGGTATGCTCAGGAGAGTGCACATATCTTGAGCACTATATGACAGCATTGTTAATAACAATGTATACTATTTGTCTTCCATGTTCCTTTAAATGAAAGTGTAGGAGAACAAGACAGAGTTTATAATTATATTAGCGCTGCAGAATCTGTTGGCGCTCTACAAATAACCGATAATAACATTTTTATATATACCGCTACTGAGTACCACCACCTCTGCCATTTCATAACAGGTAATGGGCTAGATTACATGTGGCTACTAACTGTTGCTCACAAGCGTTATCGGGTTTTTATCTGCTTTTTGCGCGCAATGGAAATACCACGTATATTACGTGTTGAAAGTAAACGCATTCACTCAAACGCAGTCACGATTTTGCTCGTCTGGTTAGCATGAGAGCTTGCTTAAAGGGTAGGGAAAAGGAAAAAGTTGCATTAAACACAACATAAATGCATGTAAAAGTACAGTTACACTCATATAAACACTGTCTGATAAAAATTAATTTAAAAAACTTATTTAAAAAGTTATAAGTGCTCAAAGATATATGGTATAAGGTGTTTAATATATATATGCATACATAGACATGTCTAAATAAGTGTATGTATGCATATATGTATATGTACAGATGTGAGTACTTATGTATTTAAGTATTTACGTGTTTTACTGTATATTTACTGTGCATATTTAACATTCCAATTTTTTTTCACTTGTAGAAGAATGCACTTTTAATTATAAATACATATTTCCATTTATATCTTTATACACCTATACCTGTATATATATTCCTATAGAAATATAGGTATAGATATCTATTTTACATTAACATTATCAAATATATATATATATATATATATATATATATATATATATATATATATATATATATATATATATATATATATATAACAGAAACAGATGCACTCTCAGGACTTCCACAAAACTTCTTTAATGGAACGTTTTCGGGGTTCACAACCCCTTCATCAGCATCAACTTACAAACCAACATATCACAATTTATAGTGTTTCTAAATAACATCTCACCAATCCAGTGTTACTCCAAAAGTGCGCAAAAATTATCGAGTGTGGAACGCATCTTGCGTTCCACAGTGTTAGTATCGACCGGAAGTGATGTAATCTCACTTCCGGTTTCACGGCAATATAATGTTAAACTTACAAGCTGTATTATATGTACTGCCGTCAAATAATGACTAATACATAAAAAGTATCTAATGTGTATCAAATAAATAAGTGTCAAAATGCCTTCTGACTTAATCAGCGTTTGCTTTTTGGATCGCCGTAATCTTAGCCCTGATCGGCAATTTCAAGTGTCAACGTGTGTATACATCATCATAGTAACAGTTGCTATGGTTATAGTAAACAATCCTACGTCGTGTCCTAACACAGTGTAAATACCAATAATGTGACAATCATATACATGGGACAGTGAATGATACGTTTTTTCGGTCACTTTCATGCATACAAAACTACCATTCCTGTACATAGATAAAATATGCAATTATTTACAAACAAATGTGATTGTACTTGCTGTACTTGTTATCAACTCATGTGTTGATGTGAAATAGCTATAAATCGTAAGGGAGGCTCATTACTGGCTGTATATCCCCAAGATCTATTTGCAGAAACTTATAATAATACTTTATGTTTTCCAGTAGGAAATTGAACAGATATAAAGTGTGCTATAGTTGATTGAATACACGTCTATTAACCCTTAATACCAAAACGGTTAAGGTATTAGTGCATCAATATAACTGTTTTGTTATGGCTAAGTATAAATACTGTGCCCAATAGGAATTTGCTCCTAATTATAATGTAAATTCTCACCAAGACATAACTTATTGAGCTATGACTGGGGAAAGGCTGAGTAATTACATCAATATTCACAATCCAATCTTTAAATGGATATTTCACTATAACTCAAGGATGTTCCTTATCATCTATTGCAATAATGCTTGGTAGTATATGGAAGTATATCTAAATTACATGTATAGAATATTACTCCTTCACACATAAGCTTAGAAAAGTAAGGAAGGAAGTCCAACTTGTAGGTGACCTGGGTACAAACAGTCCCTTTGATGACTTATTCATGTCGAGGAGTGATGAGGGCCCCGAAATAAGGTCTAAGGTGCATGTAAAGGTAATTCTACCTCAGGGTCCAGGCTTCCACATCCCAAGCGGGGGGTATCCCCTCCACCAGGATGTGTCGTAAGCGATCAGGTACCACCGTTCCAAGAACCATGGAGCTGGAAGCTACACGTAGCCACAATGACCCTAGGTAATACCCCAAGCATGTAGCACAGCCTTAAAGAATCAAATAAGATTTTTGAAATCTGGGGTGGTATTTAATCCACCTGGGTGTATGGTTCCAAGTTTGAAGATCCGCTGAGCTTCACGTTTAAGCAATATCTTGCTCCTATCCCCTCCCCGGTCCAACGGGGGTATATGATCAATAAGGATGTAACGTATCGAAGAGACACCATGGCCTTGTTTGGCGCAGTGGCGTGCGACAGGCTGTTCAGAGTCCCCCTGTTTTAGTGCAGATCGTATTGCATGCCTGTGGTTTGCCATTCGTTCCCGTAGCGTGCCTGTAGTTTTACCCACATAAAAGCACGAACATGGGCAAAAAAGGAGGTACAATACATGTGTGGTGGTACATGTAATGGGGTGTTTAATCACATATCTCCTATTAGTGTGTGGGTGCTGAAACGTTTTGGTACTGACCAGGCCATTACACGTTGTGCAGCCTAAGCATCTATAAGATCCTTTGATGTTTGTTCTGGGCCCTGTGGTGTAACATGATTTCTGATCAGTGTGCATAAGGAGGTTAGTGCCTCTCTTAAAACCCACCATGGGTTGTAACTGATGGGTAAATGTTAGCTTTGGGTCAGATGCCATTATGGGCCAATGCTGATGTAGAATGTGTCCCGTATTTTTTGTGGTTGGAGTAAATGTAGTAGACATGATTAGTTTATTACTCATTTCTCTCTTGGGTGTGGACTTGATCAGTTCATCTTGAGTGAGTAAGGATGCTGTGGTCATGTTGTCTTGGATAATGGAGGATTTATACCCCCTCTCACGGAATCTTTCTCCCACTCCTGCCAGTTGGGAGACCCCAGTGTGTTCCTCTGAATTATTTCTCATTGTTCTGACAAACTGAGACTTGACTATGCCCTTTAGGAGGGCAGGGGGGTGGCAGCTGTCTGCTCTCAGGATCAAATTGCGATCAGTTTGTTTATGATATAGGGTAGTGCCCAATTGATGTTCCTTTTTAAAGACTGTTAGATCCAGGAAGTTGATAGACTGTGTATCAAGCGTCATTTTAAATTTAACATTACTGGTGGCCGTGTTATATTTCTCAAACCAAGTTTGTAGGTCCTCCATGGACCCCCGCCACACCATGAAAATGTCATCAATGTATCTGTAATAGCACACTACAGCCATATTGGTTGCATGCCATAGATACAGATTTTCGAATTGAGACATATACAGGTTGGCGTATGCGGGGGCCATGGAGGAACCCATGGCCGTACCAGCTGTTTGCAAATAAAATTTACCTTCAAATCTGAAGTAATTGTTCCATCTTTTTTTACTTGATTACAGTATGTCTACACCACAGGCACAGGAGGAACAAACTCATCAGGATGTACAGGGTGAAGATTTAACCTGCCAAGCTGTGGAAGCCCAGACTGGTACCGTATCCTATACGCCAGATGATGCTGCACGGATCTTGTTCGCACCAATCTCCAAGTCTATTGGTGAGACCCCTATTAATTTATACCACACTTTATTAAAATTGAAAAAAAGAGAGGTTGATTTGACCTTACATGGTAGTTACTTATCTGATTATTTCAGAACAGGGCACATACCCCGAGGTTTCAGGGTCCATAATGTACCCACCATTGGGCGAGAAAACCCAGAGTTTAGAAAAAAATGGTGCTTTATTCTAAACAAGTGCTCTTTAGACTTAATCTTACTTGTTATAGAGGAAGTCACCTCTATCCTAGGTAGAGTCAGATTCGAAATACAGACCTTTGAGAACACATACCAGGCTACTCTTAGTAGTGACACACAAGAAAACTGGTTATCTAAAATCAAAACTCAAATAGATAAATACCAGACAGACTTAATAACCTTTAAAAACAGAAAGTTAGAAACAGTGAATCAGGATTATAAACAAGGAAAAGTCTATAAATGGTTAACCACCACACCTGATACAAGGACCAGGAGGAGACAGAGAACTAGACGGGTTCACTTTGATACAGTAGACACCAGTGGGGGAGAGTCCACGGATACTGATAGAAACCCTGCTGATACTTCTCTGACTCCACCTGGTCCATATAGACATTCAAATCAATTTGCCATACAGTCATCCAGAGAACACTTTTCACCTAACCAACATTTTTTAGGGGTAACTACCCGCTCCCGGGGTGGGGGCGGCACAACAGACCCCACATTAGGCGGGCGGGGCATAAGACACCGACCCCCAAGACGTCCACGACAGAGGACATAGTAATAAACTTGAGTACACATGTCCTTTCAGACAGTGAACGCAAAGTTTTGAACAGGGGACTTTCTTTTGTGCCTAGCACAGCCCTTTCAGAGTTTGATTTAAAATTGGACCTGTACAAATTGAACAAATCACTTAAGATACGGGAGTTTTTTCAAAACTCCACATCTAGTTCAATTAAGACACAGGTAGAACTTAAATGTAAAATTCCTAGCACCTTCGAACCAACTAACAGTAGCCCAAGCATTAAAACCTTTATTAGGCTTGTCACTCAAGACCTTGAATCAGCCAGACATCAAACCCCATGGACACATAATCTGTCTAGGGAAGAACGACAGGCGATAAAAACTCTACAGAATGATTCATCCATAGTGATCAGGCCCGCCGACAAGGGCGGAGCGATTGTAATATTGAACTATGTAGATTATCGTACTGACATTTTGAACCAACTGACTGATACACATACCTACACTGCATTACCTTATGACCCCACTACGAGGTTCAAAACACAACTGGATATGTTGATCCAGATGGGCTTTGAACAGGGCTGGTTGTCTGAACACATACGTGACTTTTGCTCTACCTCCCACCCAAAAACACCTATCCTATACTCCATCCCTAAGATACACAAAACCCTAGATCATCCACCAGGCCGGCCGATTGTGTCGGCGAGGGACGGTAGCACAACTTGTGGACATACTACTACAACCTGTAGTTAGGAATACTAGGTCATACATCATGGATGCATTAGTTTTTATCCTCTATCTCGTATTTTCTTATTATATTTTATTTCACTTTTACACTTATTTTTAGTTCTATTTATCTTTAATCATTCTTATTTATTTTTATTTATTATTTTTATTTGATTAGTTATTTATTTTTTGTTTTTTGTTTTTTGTTTTTTGTTTTTTGTTTATTTACCATCTGGTTTATTAACTATAGTATTTTTTGGGGACTCCTCTTGATTTATCATTTTTTAATCTTTGGGGTGTTTTGGGTTCTTTCTCTTGGGAAGGTCTATTGGCTGTGGGGTCCCCCATTTACGATCGCCTTCCTCTATTTGGCGGTGCTACCGTGTATGATATTAATATATCCCCATCATATTACGGCAGGATTGTTTTACAGTATATAGTGTATAGTAACTGTATAGTAGTGTTATAGTCACTGCAGCGGCGCCCACTATGAGTGTGGATAGATATGCGCTTTATCAAAGATAGGGTTCAGTGTATGATATTAATATACCTCCATCATATTACGGCAGGATTGTTATACAGTATATATTGTATAGTAACTTTATAGTAGTGGTATAGTCATTGCAGCGGCGCCCACTATGAGTGTTGATAGATATGTGTTTTAACATAGATAGGGTTCAGTGTTCTAGTGTAGATAATTTAACGCTTAGCATTTAAGTTGCTACAGAATATTGTTGGCTTGTTCCTTTGTTGCAGTTTGGGATCGTTGTGACCCATCGCCATGACAACCGCAACCGCAACTCGGGTGATTGGTGCATCGCCACACACGTGATCGGCCGATGCAGTTCCGGGTCTGTCTGCCTTTCCTATTGCGGATGCGGTTGCGATGGCATGGTACACGGCGATCGGCATCAGAACTTTGATTGTTTTTGTGCATGGTAGGTTGTGAGTTAGTACATATATTTACTTAGTGCCTGACAGCTCAGTTAATAACACATGAGGCTTGCAATATTAGTTGGCTCCCCATACATAACGGTTATAAGGGGTATGTTGTGATTACTATAACTGTGGAATGTTATTTTGTTTACCATGTTTAGTACTGCTATAGGTCTTTTAATATGAACATTTGCACTGTCACAGCTGGTATAGGAGCATTGATCGCTTATACTACATTCTATATATGATGTTTATACTATGTTCACTTTGTGACATATGGTCACCATAGCAACACTTTTGGCGGGTTTTTTTGCTAATTGGGGGGAGGGGTTATTTGTTTGTTTGTATAAATTCACTAATGTTTGAAGCATTCACTGTCTGAGGAAGGGGATACACTGTCCCCGAAACGTCACTAATTTTGCCAAGTAAAAAGTTTGTTAAAAAATCCAGCGAGTGAGGCATGCCCTGAGATCCGGAGGAGGAGCTCAGGTGTTTGGTCAGGTGAGACACCTGTGCAGCATTACCTCCACTGCAAGCTGTTGGCGAACTCTTCGCGCCTAAACCCTCAGACCCTGGGTGGCCTGCTCAGCAAGTTTACCGCTGCTGGATCTGATACTATGCCATACCACCGCATAAGAACTTTATGCTGCTTCAGCCATAAGATTTACCTTCTGTCCTAGCTGCATAACTCTCACTGTAATAAGAGTGAAAAAACGGACTCTGATTACACATAGGAGTCCTCTTCTCCAAAGCCCCTGCCGGGGCTAAAACCGGCTTCCTTGCCAAGCCTGATGGGACGATCTGCCTGCTCCACTTTGGCACTAATAAAACAAGCTTGCCAACTATCTGCTCCCGCCTGCAAGTCTAGCTACACCGACTAAAAGCTGTGGTTTTCCAACGATATTACCTGCAGATGATTCATCAGGATTCCTGCCGCTGACTACGGGGAGGCGCTCTGACCCGCTGCTGCTCTCGGACCGTTGATCCCTCCCACCGGTGCTGCGTGGGGGATACGGACCGCTACCTGCGCTTGGATTGCGCTATCAGGATCTGGCCTGCCTCTTTCCCTGCCGCTTGTCATCCCAGCGTTTGCTGTTCTCAGCGGCTGTTGCTGGGCGCACTCCCCTCCCACCGGTGCTGCGTGAGGGGAGTCGTGCTGAAGAGGAGACCTCTCTTTGGAGACATCTGGACCCTAGCAGTGGGTAATGTAGCGGTAGCTCTCTACTGGAAAACAGCTTCTCTGGCCCCCCTCTTGCCTTCCCTCCGATAGAACTATCTTTGTACAGACCAGGGGGAAGGGGCTGTCACGGGGAGAAGAGAAGGGGGAAACAAAGAGCCTGAGCGGACACTCTGTACCTGGCCTTGCCTAGATAAGGCAGGATAAAGCCAAAAGACAATTCTACCTGTCATCTTGCTAGAACAGTGATTTTCTCCTATAGCCTGCATTTGAATTCAACTTAATTTCTTAGGCCTAGATTTGGAGTTCGGCGGTAAAAGGGCTGTTAACGCTCCGCGGGTTTTTTTCTGGCCGCACCATAAATTTAACTCTGGTATCGAGAGTTCAAACAAATGCTGCGTTAGGCTCCAAAAAAGGAGCGTAGAGCATATTTACCGCAAATGCAACTCTCGATACCAGAGTTGCTTACGGACGCGGCCGGCATCAAAAACGTGCTCGTGCACGATTCTCCCATAGGAAACAATGGGGCTGTTTGAGCTGAAAAAAAACCTAACACCTGCAAAAAAGCAGCGTTCAGCTCTTAACGCAGCCCCATTGTTTCCTATGGGGAAACACTTCCTACGTCTGCACCTAACACTCTAACATGTACCCCGAGTCTAAACACCCCTAACCTTACACTTATTAACCCCTAATCTGCCGCCCCCGCTATCGCTGACCCCTGCATTACACTTTTAACCCCTAATCTGCCGCTCCGTAAACCGCCGCCACCTACGTTATCCCTATGTACCCCTAATCTGCTGCCCTAACATCGCCGACCCCTATGTTATATTTATTAACCCCTAATCTGCCCCCCACAACGTCGCCGACACCTGCCTACACTTATTAACCCCTAATCTGCCGAGCGGACCTGAGCGCTACTATAATAAAGTTATTAACCCCTAATCCGCCTCACTAACCCTATCATAAATAGTATTAACCCCTAATCTGCCCTCCCTAACATCGCCGACACCTACCTTCAATTATTAACCCCTAATCTGCCGACCGGAGCTCACCGCTATTCTAATAAATGTATTAACCCCTAAAGCTAAGTCTAACCCTAACACTAACACCCCCCTAAGTTAAATATAATTTTTATCTAACGAAATAAATTAACTCTTATTAAATAAATGATTCCTATTTAAAGCTAAATACTTACCTGTAAAATAAATCCTAATATAGCTACAATATAAATTATAATTATATTATAGCTATTTTAGGATTAATATTTATTTTACAGGCAACTTTGTAATTATTTTAACCAGGTACAATAGCTATTAAATAGTTAAGAACTATTTAATAGTTACCTAGTTAAAATAATAACAAATTTACCTGTAAAATAAATCCTAACCTAAGATATAATTAAACCTAACACTACCCTATCAATAAAATAATTAAATAAACTACCTACAATTACCTACAATTAACCTAACACTACACTATCAATAAATTAATTAAACACAATTGCTACAAATAAATACAATTAAATAAACTATCTAAAGTACAAAAAATAAAAAAGAACTAAGTTACAGAAAATAATAAAATATTTACAAACATAAGAACAATATTACAACAATTTTAAACTAATTACACCTACTCTAAGCCCCCTAATAAAATAACAAAGCCCCCCAAAATAAAAAATTCCCTACCCTATTCTAAAATACAAATATTACAAGCTCTTTTACCTTACCAGCCCTGAACAGGGCCCTTTGCGGGGCATGCCCCAAGAATTTCAGCTCTTTTGCCTGTAAAAAAAAACATACAATACCCCCCCCCCCCAACATTACAACCCACCACCCACATACCCCTAATCTAACCCAAACCCCCCTTAAATAAACCTAACACTAATCCCCTGAAGATCTTCCTACCTTGTCTTCACCATACCAGGTTCACCGATCCGTCCTGGCTCCAAGATCTTCATCCAACCCAAGCGGGGGTTGGCGATCCATAATCCGGTGCTCCAAAGTCTTCCTCCTATCCGGCAAGAAGAGGACATCCGGACCGGCAAACATCTTCTCCAAGCGGCATCTTCTATCTTCTTCCATCCGATGACGACCGGCTCCATCTTGAAGACCTCCAGCGCGGATCCATCCTCTTCTTCCGACGACTAGACGACGAATGACGGTTCCTTTAAGGGACGTCATCCAAGATGGCGTCCCTCGAATTCCGATTGGCTGATAGGATTCTATCAGCCAATCGGAATTAAGGTAGGAATTTTCTGATTGGCTGATGGAATCAGCCAATCAGAATATAGTTCAATCCGATTGGCTGATCCAATCAGCCAATCAGATTGAGCTCGCATTCTATTGGCTGATCGGAAGATCTTCAGGGGATTAGTGTTAGGTTTATTTAAGGGGGGTTTGGGTTAGATTAGGGGTATGTGGGTGGTGGGTTGTAATGTTGGGGGGGGGGTATTGTATGTTTTTTTTTACAGGCAAAAGAGCTGAAATTCTTGGGGCATGCCCCGCAAAGGGCCCTGTTCAGGGCTGGTAAGGTAAAAGAGCTTGTAATATTTGTATTTTAGAATAGGGTAGGGAATTTTTTATTTTGGGGGGCTTTGTTATTTTATTAGGGGGCTTAGAGTAGGTGTAATTAGTTTAAAATTGTTGTAATATTTTTCTTATGTTTGTAAATATTTTATTATTTTCTGTAACTTAGTTCTTTGTTATTTTTTGTACTTTAGATAGTTTATTTAATTGTATTTATTTGTAGCAATTGTGTTTAATTAATTTATTGATAGTGTAGTGTTAGGTTAATTGTAGGTAATTGTAGGTAGTTTATTTAATTATTTTATTGATAGGGTAGTGTTAGGTTTAATTATATCTTAGGTTAGGATTTATTTTACAGGTAAATTTGTTATTATTTTAACTAGGTAACTATTAAATAGTTCTTAACTATTTAATAGCTATTGTACCTGGTTAAAATAATTACAAAGTTGCCTGTAAAATAAATATTAATCCTAAAATAGCTATAATATAATTATAATTTATATTGTAGCTATATTAGGATGTATTTTACAGGTAAGTATTTAGCTTTAAATAGGAATTATTTATTTAATAAGAGTTAATTTATTTCGTTAGATAAAAATTATATTTAACTTAGGGGGGTGTTAGTGTTAGGGTTAGACTTAGCTTTAGGGGTTAATACATTTATTAGAATAGCGGTGAGCTCCGGTCGGCAGATTAGGGGTTAATAATTGAAGGTAGGTGTCGGCGATGTTAGGGAGGGCAGATTAGGGGTTAATACTATTTATGATAGGGTTAGTGAGGCGGATTAGGGGTTAATAACTTTATTATAGTAGCGCTCAGGTCCGCTCGGCAGATTAGGGGTTAATAAGTGTAGGTAGGTGTCGGCGACGTTGAGGGGGGCAGATTAGGGGTTAATAAATATAACATAGGGGTCGGCGATGTTAGGGGTAGCAGATTAGGGGTACATAGGGATAACGTAGGTGGCGGCGATTTGCGGTCGGAAGATTAGGGGTTAATTATTTTAAGTAGCTTGCGGCGACGTTGTGGGGGGCAAGTTAGGGGTTAATAGATATAATACAGGGGTCGGCGGTGTTAGGGGCAGCAGATTAGGGGTACATAAGTATAACGTAGGTGGCGGTCGGCAGATTAGGGGTTAAAAATTTTAATCGAGTGGCGGCGATGTGGGGGGGGCCTCGGTTTAGGGGTACATAGGTAGTTTATGGGTGTTAGTGTACTTTAGGGTACAGTAGTTAAGAGCTTTATAAACCGGCGTTAGCCAGAAAGCTCTTAACTCCTGCTATTTTCAGGCGGCTGGAATCTTGTCGTTAGAGCTCTAACGCTCACTGCAGAAACGACTCTAAATACCGGCGTTAGGAAGATCCCATTGAAAAGATAGGCTACGCAAATGGCGTAGTGGGATCTGCGGTATGGAAAAGTCGCGGCTGAAAAGTGAGCGTTAGACCCTTTAATCACTGACTCCAAATACCAGCGGGCGGCCAAAACCAGCGTTAGGAGCCTCTAACGCTGGTTTTGACGGCTACCGCCGAACTCTAAATCTAGGCCTTAATTTCTTAAAAACTGCCTAAAGATAAACTAGGCTCAGTAAGCCAGGCTGCTGAACTTTTTTTTCCTTCCTTTTTTTTTTTTTTTTTTTTTTTATATATGTACATAATTCCCTAGCTCAGGTAAATTAAGTGGAGGGCAATTGGGGTAAATTAAGCCCATAAACTAGCTCTGGGGAAGTAGTGCATCTAGGCTTCTCTTTATCGATACAAATACCCTGAGCCTTGTTTTGAACCCTACCCCCCCCAGCAAAGTATAATAAAATTACAGTGCTCTCCCTTAAAGCCTAACTGTAGAACTAAGCAAACTTGAGTTTACCTAACCAACTCTTCAATCCTGACTATGTTTATTAATATAAATCTTGCAGTTATCAACCATTAGAGAATTGGTTGGGGGCTGAGGGAGGAGGGGGGAGAGGAGAGGGTAAGAGAGCATTTAAAGAACTGCTCTTAAGATAGAATTAACAACTTTATAAGTACTGCATAAAGCACTCTCCCTCCTATCAATATCTGCATTACAGAGGCTGGGGGAAGGCAGTAGTGAACAGTTAATATGGGAATAGAGACTAATGGGCCTTGAAATTTTTTTTTTTTTTTTTTTTTTTTTTTTTTCTTGTTGTTGTTTTGCCGATCTTCCTTTTCATTTTTTTTTCATAAAAGAAATTTGATATCTGTCATTGTATAAGTGATCTCTATATCAGTTTTTACCTACTAATAGAAATGTTGCAATTAATTTGTAGTAGAAATCTGGTTTTAGATGCTGCTACTTAGTTTGAGTTTTCTCTGTGTTAGGGGATAACTGTTAAACTAAGCTGCTTAGGGTTCCCTGTTCAATCATATAGGCTGAGATCTTGTTACCTATAAAGCTTAATTGTTAAACCAACAACTGATAATAATTTACGATTGTATACTGTTTACATTAGACTACTTGCCATAAATTGTACAATCCTTGCCCCCTGTCCCCTCCCTCCTCTCTGTTTTTCCTCTTGGTCCTTTATTTAATCTAAGCTTGTTGACTCACTATCCATAGCGAGATTAGAACATACACTACTGATTTTTCCTTAGCTTGTCCCTCCGAGTGAGGGGAGAAGGGGCATAAGGAAAAATCTTGCAAGACTATTTGAACATTCATACTCTATACCTCTGGCCATAACCCTATCCCTGCCTAAATTAGAATAATTGTTCTTCCTGGGTCCTTGTGACACTTTACACAGGTTTTTGTTTTTTTTATTTTCTTTTTTACACTCCTCCCACACTGACACTCTCTCACCTTTTAGCTAACTAGCTATCTACCACATTATATCACATACTCACATAACTCCCCTCCCCTATCCCCCTTTTTTTTTTTTTTTTCCCTATCTCTCGCACAATTTGCTACACTTAAGCACCTAGCACCAAACTGAGTTCACTTTTTTACTCTGGAAACGTTTTATTAAACGTCTCCCTTCTCACTACTATAACTACTCACATGGCACATGGATAAATTTCTTTCTAATCCTTCCAAGACTCCTTCTCCAATTATGGCAGCCAGGCACAGGGATAGGAAACCTAAGAACACACAGGATCTCGTTACTGAGACCCAAACTAATCCTATTAATACCTTAATAACACCGGAACTCACCAACATACAGTCCTTAGTAACCAGTATCTCAGATGCTCTTGAACCTAAATTTGAGGCACTTAAATCAGAAATCAAGCAAGACATTACCTCTCTAGCCCAAGAGGTCAGACAGTTCTCGAATAGGATGCAAGAAGTAGAGCAGAGGGTCTCTGACCTAGAAGACATAGCAACATCACATAGTGCCAAATTTGAGTCCTCTACTAAAGACTTGCAAAAAATATTTGATAGACTGGAAGATATGGAAAACCGCTCCAGACGAAATAACATAAGAATAATAGGCCTCCCAGAGGCCAAACAATTTGAAAACCTTAATCTTTTTATCTCAGATACACTCACTAAAGCTCTAAAGATTCCACCCACATATCACCCAATTATAGTTGAGAGAGCTCATAGAATAGGTGCCCCTCGTTTAGACAGTAGGAACGGAAACAGACCTAGACCTGTTATCGCAAGATTACTCAATTATCAAGATAAGAATACACTATTGCAACATTTCCGTAAAAACCAGCCAATTCTTATAGAGGACAACAAGATCTTGATTTTTCAAGATTTCTCGTCTGACACAGCCTCTAGAAGAAGAGAGCTGGCTCCGATTTGTTCTAAATTTATCCAACATGGGTATAGAGCTGCCTTAATCTATCCCTCTAAACTTAGAGTGGTAGTAAAGGAGACAACACATATCTTTGTAGAGGCTCAAATAGCGGAAAATTTCTTTAAGACATTGGACACGTAATTACATGACCTAACTCTTTTTAGTTAAATAGTCAGAGGATACAACTTATGGCAAAAGTAGCCAGGAGACTGAGGTCTCTCTTCTTTTCTTCTTTTTCTCTTAATTTTTTTTTTTTTTTTTTTTCTCTTCTTCTCTCTCTTCTCTCCACCTCCCTCACCCCTCGCCCTTTGCTCCCTGTCCCTCTTCCATCCCTCTCCGCCTCCCAGAGATAAACGATGCAAAAATTAGATAAACTCAAATTAATATCCTGGAATGTAGGAGGAATCTCATCTCCCATTAAAAGGAAGGCAATCTTAACATATCTGCAGAAAGCTCAGGCAGATATTGGGTTCATACAGGAAACCCATTTAAACTTAGAGGAATCATTAAAACTGAAGACTACATGGGTAAGGGAAGCCTTTGTGGCCTCTAGTATTGGAAAAAAGCGGGGGGTCGCTATACTTATAGGTAAAAGAGCTCAAGTGGAGACCTTATACTCTGAGGCCGACCCTGGGGGGAGGTATGTCCTGGTCAAAATGAAAACAGACCAAGCGTTATATACACTTTGCAATGTCTACGGCCCGAATACAACTGACCCAGAATTCTGGGATCTCTTACAGGCCAAACTCCTATTAATTAGTGAAGGTCACTTAATTTTAGGAGGAGATTTTAATATGGCTCCACAATGCCCCATAGACAGACTTAGAAGAAACACTAGGCTCTTAAAACAGAAAAAAAGATAGTCTTGACTCTAAAATCTTTAATAAAATTAAACAGAACCTTGCAATACGCGACATTTGGAGAACTCAGAATCCTGATATTCAGGATTTTACTTGTCTCTCCAAGGCCCATAAAACGCTATCTCGGATTGACCTATTCTTAACCGACGAACGGCTAAGCATCACAAGGATAAAAGCAAAGATAATGCCAATATTTTTGTCTGACCACGGGCCTATCTCTCTTGAGCTTTATCTTGGTCTACCGAAGCCCAAGACATTACGATTCTTCTTTCCTTATTATCTTGTCACCGACTTAAAATTTAAAGAATGGCTCAGGAACAAGTTTAAGGAATACGTCCATTTTAACAGCAATTACATAGGGCGCCCAGATATCTTTTGGGAAACTGCTAAAGCAGTTCTTAGAGGGGAAATTACTGCATATACTGCTATGCAAAATAAGAGAAGGAAGGTAAGAGAGAAGGAAGTGAATAACTCTGTGATTAATTCTTACAATCTCTTTTTACTGGAAAGAACCCCTCTAAACTGGGCTAGATATGTACGTGCCAAAGCCGCAAGAGACACTTTTTTTATAACCCAAGAAGCCCATAATGAACTTAGACTGCAAGCAAAAATGTATCGATTTGGTAACAAATCTGGTAAAATGCTTGCCAAATTAATTAAGAATGAAAATAAAAAACCTATTATAGATAAAATTCAGCACATGGGGAAACAGCTATTAAAATCTGAAGAAATTTCAGACTTATTTTTCCAATACTTCCAGGAACTATACACTAGCAAAGGCTATGATTCAGAAAAAGCTACCGAATTCTGGAATAAAATTACTTATCCTATAGCATCCCCTGAAGCAATTGACAGCCTCAACTCTCCTATTACAAAGGAAGAGATTGAAAAAGTGATCACCAAACTCTCTCTTAATAAGGCTGCTGGCCCGGATGGATTACCTAATGAGTTCTATAAAACCCTCTCAGTAGAAATAGCCCCATACCTCGGTAATCTCTATAATGATATCTTTATCAATGATAAACAGGTCACCCCCTCTTTTCCTTCCTCATTTACCACCCTGATCTTAAAAGAGGGGAAAGACCCTACCTGCAAAGAATCTTATAGACCAATTGCTTTATTAAATTCGGACTACAAAATCCTGACCTCAATCTTAGCAACCAGGCTTCAGACTATCCTTTCAAAAATAATCCATCCGGACCAAGCTGGCTTTCTCAATAATCGCAACTCCACAGCAAAAATTAGGGAATTACTTGTTACCACGGATTATATTCAGAGGATATCTGTGCAGAGGGTGGGGGGAGAGGACCTTCCGGATCTGGCCATTGTGTCAATTGACGCAGAAAAAGCTTTTGACTCAGTATCTCATAAACATATAACAACTTCTCTAATAAGGTTTGGGATTAAGGGCAATCTTCCCAAATTTATAGAGAATATATATAATCAATCTTACACAAGCCTCATAATCAATAACGATATCTCCCCCCCAATTGCATTGAATAGGGGCACGCGTCAGGGCTGTCCTCTCTCCCCACTCCTTTTTGATATAGCAATAGAACCTCTTGCAATTATGATAAGGAAATCCCTGGATGGCATAAAAGTCCGAAAACATGAAATGAAAATCGGATTGTATGCAGACGACCTACTTGTATATCTGTCTAACACTGATTCAAATATAACAAAACTTTTGCGAATTACCGATCATTTCGGCACCTTTTCTGGGTATAAAGTAAACCCTTCAAAATCTGAGTTGTTTTGGCTCAGGAAAAGTGCTAGGAGTAATTCAGATCTCCCTTTTAGGGTGGTAACAGAGTCCTTTAAATACTTAGGGATTAATATTCCAACTAACATTGGAGATTTATATAAACTAAATATAACTCCGATGCTTGTTTATATAAAAGAAAGACTTAAAGTTTGGCAGAATTTACCACTCTCATTATCGGGTCGGTCAGCATTATTTAAGATGGTCCTCCTCCCTAAGCTGCTCTATGTTCTTCAGAATGTCCCAGTAATGTTACTAGAGAAAGATGTTCGGTCATTGAACTCCTCAATCAGACAATTTATTTGGCAAGGGAAAAGACCTAAAATATCTTTCTCTAAATTGGCTGCGCCAAGGGAGCTTGGGGGCATAGCATTACCAAACTTGAGATTCTATAATCTATGTTTCCTAGCCCGCACAGTAGCGGACTGGATCTTCTCCAAGAATTACGTTCTAAATAACGAACTCGAATTAAGTATATGTGATCCGTTCTTACCAACAGCTTTGGTACATTCTGAGCCAAAAGATCTGCCAATAGGCATTAAAGAGCTTAAAACCATAATGACCCCTCTTAAAGCATGGTATAAGCTAACTAAATCTCTCTCTATAAACAACACAGCTTCAAAATACCTTCCTGTGACTGGAAACCCTAACTTCCAACCAGGGTTAGACTCGATGGTTTTCAATAGGTGGCATGATAATGGTCTAGATAGGGCTATATATGTATTGGATCAGGATAGAAAGTGTGCTAAATCCTTTGAAGAGCTGAAGACCGAATTCAATCTGCCAAATAAAGATCTCTATGCCTATCTGCAGATAAGGCACTATGTTCTTGAGCTTACCAAAAAGGTTGGCTGGAACTGGACTTTTGGCAAACTGGAAAACTGGCTAACAATAATCAAAATTGGCTCCATGTCCATCGCCCCTGGCTATCATATTCTGAGCACCAATAAAGGCACCCCCATCATGGAGAGTCTGGCCTTGGCCTGGAACACCTTAATCCCATACAATAATATTGAGATGAAAACCCTTCAATTATCATTGAACAAAGTAGCAGGGACCACCCTCTCTACCACTTGGCGCGATGCACATTTAAAACTTTTGCACAGGGCATACTTCACCCCAGAAAGAGGCCTCAGAGTTCGAAATCAGGAATTTAACAAATGCCCCAAATGTTCCTACCCGGCTGCAGATTTGATTCACATGTTTTGGAAATGCCCTAAGATAAGAAATTTTTGGAATAAGCTAGAATATTGGCTTAAAAACAAATTAAAAATTGAAATATTAGCTTTTTCATTGTACCAGATTATACTATGTTTAAAACCTGAGGACAGGCATCAGCCTGACGAGAAATTAGTAAATCTCTCTATTTTAGCCACCAGATACTTGATCTGCAAGAAATGGAAATCGAGATCAGTACCAACTATCCCTGAAATTAGGAATAATTTAAAGAAACAATGCGTATTGGAACAAAGAAATACAAACATAGATAAGGAATCTGACATACGGAACTTTTTTGATAAATGGGCACCACTTATTAAGACTTTCCCTGAGGGAGAAATTGACTATTTGATCTTCCCATCTAAGAACTCAGAGATAGTTCTGCTCGGCATCTGGTAATTCGGTGGGAGGTGGAGAGATTTGGGACATCCCCCCCCCCCTTTCCTTTTTTTTTTTTTTTTTTTTTTTCCTCTCCTTTACTTCTTCTTCCTCTTTTTTTTTTTTTCCCTCCTTTTCCTCCTTTTACTTTTTCCCCCCCTTTTTTTTTATATAAAAAATTAAAAAAAAAACCAACAATGAGTAGTAAGCAAAATAGTAAATATTTGTGCTTCAGATCAACTAACTATGCATATGACTTGTGTTGTATACCCTTTGTTTGCCTGCTATGTTGGTTTTTTGTTCTTGGTCTTGAAGTAATATGTACAATATCAAAATATTTTTCTTCTTTTTTTCTCTTTATTATTATGGAACGTGTACTCACTGCTGGTTATAAATAAATGATAAAAAAAAAATCCAGCGAGTGCAAGGTCTTTTTTGATGCTATATATATAGCATTATATATATAGCAATTTTATATTCCTATGTTCTTCACATATATATATATATATATATATATATATATATATATATATATATATGTGTGAAGAACATAGGAATATAAAATTGGTGTAACTTGCATTGGGGTTGGAGATTTAGGTCTAATGTGGTCAGGATAGCGCATGAAGAATTGCTAACTTCAATGTGTGTTATTGAAATATGAAATATAAAATATTAAAAAATATTAACAATACAAATTATTATACTGTAAAAAATATAGATTTATTCTATGGGTTATTAGAATATTCTACAGTATGTATAATAATATGTAATATTTTTTATTAATATTTTTTAATATTTTATATTTAATATTTCAATAACATGCATTGAGATTAGCAATTCTTTGTGTGTGCTAACCTGACCGCATTAGACCTAAATCCTGACCCCCGACGTGTATTACACATATTTTCCATTCCTATGTTCTTCACATAGAAAATAACGCACTTTTAATAATTATATATATATATATATATATATATACATTGGCATTTGAAGTATTCATAAGTCTTGTCAGGTTAGCACGCAAGCAATAGAGGTTAGGTTTTTTTCTTCTGCGGTCTCCATTGACTTCTAGCAAAGTTTACGCTTGTTCAGAAGCACTAAATAGCGCTCCACTCGTAATCTAGCCCAATATTTATAATTGTCTCAATAAGGTGCTGCAAAATATATCAAGCCTTGTAAATAACTTTGTCCCTTTGCTTTTCTCAGTTTACTGAGCACAATATATCAATTCATTTTTAATTTATTTTATTATGATTGATTGTATTATCTATAACGCTCCACCAAATATGTTAATGTGAAAGTAAAGCACTTTTGTTTTTAAAAATAATGACTGCAGTCTTTATATCTTCTTCTACCATATATATATGCATCTGTATGTGTACATAACATTACATATCTGTGTGTATATTTTTGATATATAACATTTGTTGTTGAATTTTACCTGTTCAATAAATTTTCCATATGAATTAATCAATGTCTTATTTTTACGAAAATCCTGAAAATAAAATATATAACACACTGGATTTCTCAAATATGTTAAAGTGTTATCACCTACCCTTGGGACAATTCTATGTATTTAGAGATTCCCTTGGTAACATTCACTCACCTTTCTCCCCCCCCCCCCAAACATAGCAAATCTCATTTTTGTCCATTCAAAATATTGATTTCCTTTTGTATTTTGTTGTTGCTGAAATTATTTGTTAAAAAGAAAACTAGCTAGCTACCCCCAGGCTCAGGTTAATTTATTGGTTACTGAAAGTTCACATGTACCAAGCAGAAATAGAATGTTGAAGAAATTCCCAATGGGTAATAAACTTCCTTTGGAATATTTCTTCAGCAGATGTTTTCTGTCTGTGAGTGAGCATTACAATACTTTTCAAAACTCAAATTTACTGTCACTGTTACATATGTGTTTAAAAACTTACAGTTTAAAAAAAATATTAATGAAAATAAATATTCTAGAAGATGGTGGTATTTGAAATTGTTGACACTTTTTTAAAAAATATATTTAAAATAGATATATATTTCAGTCATTTTAATTTTGATAGCATGTGTGTAAAAATAAAATTAGATTTGTGATGATTTTACAGAGAGTTCTTAGGATTTTCTTACAACAGGACATGAATAATAAGTATATGACAGAAAATATCATTAATTGTATTTGTTTATGTAGAAAATGGTGAAATGAGGCTTTAGTTAGCATCACAAACCATATATATGCTACCCCAAACATAATACAACAATTACAAAAGGAATTTGCCCACACAAGGTGACACATTCTTTTGCTACAAAAGTATAATACTTTGACAAGCATGTTTTTCACCTTTGACCCTTGGAATAGGTATAGTAGAATATATACTGTGTCTGAGACTAACAGTCCTGGGTTAATTGTTATCTTAAAACTAAGAGTTTCATATTAAACAGTTTGCAATGGAGTACACTGAGCGCCTGCCTAAATATGACCCTAGCTTTGGAAAATTGACTCCTAGTAGTCAAGAAACAATTTGGATAAGGGTGGGGTTACCAAAGCGCCAACAAAAGGCTGGGTCTGAGCCAGTAATAGTTAAAATCACAATTTACATAAAAAGTGCATTTATTCATACAAATTCACAGATAAAATACAACTAACAAACATTAAAAGAAATAAAACAGCACAAAGAGTCCAATTAAAAATACTAGCCTTGATCAGTGGCTAGTAAAAACACTAAAAATGCCCGGTTTCCCAGTACACACTATTCCAAATAATGTTGGAATAAATAAACACTAGGATTGTGGACTAGTGGAGGTGGGACATGTCAGTGTCCTAAGGTACGTCTATAGTGTATAGCAACCTATGTGTGCAATTAGTTCGGACTTAAGTAAGATAGATGATTGAATCTGCTAGTTACCGCAGCATGTGTGAAATACAATGTGTGTCGTTAGAGATAGTGTAACAACCTGTGTGTGCAAATACTTGAAGGTTGAGTGAGTTAAACAACCTTTTTTGGGCAAGTACTTAAAGAGTGAATAAGATAGATGATTTGGGTGCAAGTAAATTGAATCTGCTAGTTACAGCAGCGTGTATAAAGTATAATGTGTGTCGTGTGAGATATGTCCTCACAGTTTATCTAGCTTCTGTGTAGGTTAAACCTAAACTTAGTGCTGTTCAAATTGTGGGTAAATTGTCCAAGGTGGTATTGCTGGATGATATTCGTGAGTGTGAAAACTAGTGCGTGACAGAAAAAAACTTCAAATGCAAATAATATTAATAATAACACACTGAATTGTTAGAAATAGCGTGAAATATCAAAGCAAAATTCTAAAACATCCAAATAAACACTGTGAGCAACGCTGATAAACCTTGATGTGATAGCGTGAAATAACAGAGCAAAAAAACACAAATGAGCACTATGAGCACTGTAATACACCTTAACAGTGTTCAAAATTCAAAAACAATTCAAAAAGTTGTGGTTCATAAATTCAAAGCTAACCAATAGATTCAAAAAACAGTGGCCACTGTGAAAAAAAGAAACATGGAAGTGAACAGTCAATCCAACGAACAGAATAGTAATTCCTAAAACCCTCTGCTAATGTTAGCGTTCCTGCAATGATCCTGCAGCCGAAGCAGGAATGAGGTTAAAAACCGGAAGTCCTAGTCTTCTCTCGTTTCGACGATACCTAAAAAAGTAAAAGACACAATAGTGCAGATAGTTTTCTTAATCATATAACAATTGGAATAGAACTCACCAGTCGACGTGTTTCGGTCTGTGCTAGACCTTTATCAAGACTGGTATTATGTATTTACAGATAGCCTTTTATACCTGTATGTGGAATGTGAATCGAAAGTGATTGTTTAATACTTCCGTTTTTTTCGAGTTTATTTACATTCAATAAAATATTTACTTTTAATATAAGAGTATTCTCCTTTAGTTATCAAAGTGATTCCAATTGACTTCATACTGACTCATGATACCGATTGTTATGGCAAAAAATTTTATAACTGAAATCGGAGTGTCCGTGTCTAGATCACTTCCGGATTCTCAGTTCAGCCACTTCCGGTCTAGTTTATTCAGATGGAGGGACAATGTTAAATATATTCAGTACAAGTATACTATTCAGACCCCGCCTTTTGTGCTATTTGCTTGGCCTTTTATAAACATCGTTCAAATTATATACTTTCATAAATCTGTTTAGTCATTACGATCTCAGTTCGCCCAATTCCTTAACGTGTATCAAATACTTTCAGTGTATACAGAGAGGAGTATGCTTTCAGTGTGTGAAGATAGGAATTTGTCTAATATTCTCGCTGTTTTGCGTGTCCAATGTCCTCATTGTATGTCCAGTATTCTCCTAATAAATGCAATATCATGCATATATTAATTCATATTAACGTAGAGATAGTACAATATTATTTGTGCGGTTTTTGTTCAGACCATAGAGAAAAAAATGATATCATCTTTAATAACCACTAAGTTTTGTAACCACTGTTAATCTTTTCATTAATAAGCATATATCTTAATCGTCTATATTTATACCACTGTTAGTCCTTTTATTAATAAGCAAATATCTTAATCGTCTATATTTGTATAGCGGATATAAGGGAGAGAGGTATGCAGTGGAGTCTTCTCCTTATTAGTTTAAATTCTTTTAGTCAGGAGCTCGTGAGCATATATTTTAATAGCCCAACCGGTATAATGAATGAAGGGGTTTGTGTGAAAGTGTTCTTCTTATTGGTTCAGAGTCTTTTATTCAAAGGTTAGGGGTGTGTAGGGAGATATTCTTCTTATTGGTTCAGCGTCTTTTATTCAGAGGCTAGTTTTGATTGGAGGCTAGTTTTAATTAGCACAGAGAGGTAGATTTGCTTAAGAGCTGTCTGGCCGTCTTTGAAAAATGTTTAAAAATTACATCTATATTTGCAACCATATATATTGTTTTCATCTCTATTAATACTCAGTCGTCAGCCGGTAATAGTTACATTTTTTTTACTTTTTGAGCTATTCTAGAAATATAATTTTAAAAGAATGTAACTATTACCGGCTGACGACTGAGTATTAATAGAGATGAAAACAATATATATGGTTGCAAATATAGATGTAATTTTTAAACATTTTTCAAAGACGACCAGACAGCTCTTTAGCAAATCTACCTCTCTGTGCTAATTAAAACTAGCCTCCAATCAAAACTAGCCTCTGAATAAAAGACTCTGAACCAATAAGAAGAATATCTCCCTACACACCCCTAACCTTTGAATAAAAGACTCTGAACCAATAAGAAGAACACTTTCACACAAACCCCTTCATTCATTATACCGGTTGGGCTATTAAAATATATGCTCACGAGCTCCTGACTAAAAGAATTTAAACTAATAAGGAGAAGACTCCACTGCATACCTCTCTCCCTTATATCAGCTATACAAATATAGACGATTAAGATATTTGCTTATTAATAAAAGGACTAACAGTGGTATAAATATAGACGATTAAGATATATGCTTATTAATGAAAAGTTTAACAGTGGTTACAAAACTTAGTGGTTATTAAAGATGATATCATTTTTTTCTCTATGGTCTGAACAAAAACCGCACAAATAATATTATACTATCTCTACGTTAATATGAATTAATATACGCATGATATTGCATTTATTAGGAGAATACTGGACATACAATGAGGACATTGGACACGCAAAACAGCGAGAATATTAGACAAATTCCTATCTTCACACACTGAAAGCATACTCCTCTCTGTATACACTGAAAGTATTTGATACACATTAAGGAATTGGGCGAACTGAGATCGTAATGAGTATATAATTTGAACGATGTTTATAAAAGGCCAAGCAAATAGCACAAAAGGCGGGGTCTGAATAGTATACTTGTACTGAATATATTTAACATTGTCCCTCCATCTGAATAAACTAGACCGGAAGTGGCTGAACTGAGAATCCGGAAGTGATCTAGACACGGACACTCCGATTTCAGTTATAAGAATTTTTGCCATAACAATCGGTATCATGAGTCAGTATGAAGTCAATTGGAATCACTTTGATAACTAAAGGAGAATACTCTTATATTAAAAGTAAATATTTTATTGAATGTAAATAAACTCGAAAAAAACGGAAGTATTAAACAATCACTTCCGGTTCACATTCCACATACAGGTATAAAAGGCTATCTGTAAATACATAATACCAGTCTTGATAAAGGTCTAGCACAGACCAAAACGCGTCGACTGGTGAGTTCTATTCCAATTGTTATATGATTAAGAAAACTATCTGCACTATTGTGTCTTTTACTTTTTTAGGTATCGTCGAAACGAGAGAAGACTAGGACTTCCGGTTTTTAACCTCATTCCTGCTTCGGCTGCAGGATCATTGCAGGAACGCTAACATTAGCAGAGGGTTTTAGGAATTACTATTCTGTTCGTTGGATTGACTGTTCACTTCCATGTTTCTTTTTTTCACAGTGGCCACTGTTTTTTGAATCTATTGGTTAGCTTTGAATTTATGAACCATGACTTTTTGAATTGATTTTGAATTTTGAACACTGTTAAGGTGTATTACAGTGCTCATAGTGCTCATTTGTGTTTTTTTGCTCTGTTATTTCACGCTATCACATCAAGGTTTATCAGTGTTGCTCACAGTGTTTATTTGGATGTTTTAGAATTTTGCTTTGATATTTCACGCTATTTCTAACAATTCAGTGTGTTATTATTATTATTATTTGCATTTGAAGTTTTTTTCTGTCACGCACTAGTTTTCACACTCACGAATATCATCCAGCAATACCACCTTGGACAATTTACCCACAATTTGAACAGCACTAAGTTTAGGTTTAACCTACACAGAAGCTAGATAAACTGTGAGGACCTATCTCACACGACACACATTATAATTTATACACGCTGCTGTAACTAGCAGATTCAATTTACTTGCACCCAAATCATCTATCTTATTCACTCTTTAAGTACTTGCCCAAAAAAGGTTGTTTAACTCACTCAACCTTCAAGTATTTGCACACACAGGTTGTTACACTATCTCTAACGACACACATTGTATTTCACACATGCTGCGGTAACTAGCAGATTCAATCATCTATCTTACTTAAGTCCGAACTAATTGCACACATAGGTTGCTATACACTATAGACGTACCTTAGGACACTGACATGTCCCACCTCCACTAGTCCACAATCCTAGTGTTTATTTATTCCAACATTATTTGGAATATTGTGTACTGGGAAACCGGGCATTTTAGTGTTTTTACTAGCCACTGATCAAGGCTAGTATTTTTAATTGGACTCTTTGTGCTGTTTTATTTCTTTTAATGTTTGTTAGTTTCATATTAAACACATTTTTGTTAGTTTCGACATCTCCTAAAAGGGACACTGAACCCAAATTTTTTCTTTTGTGTTTCAGACAGAGCATGCAATTTTAAGCAACTTTCTAATTTACTCCTATTATCACATTTTCTTCATTCTCTTGGTATCTTTATTGGAAAAGCAAGAATGTAAGTTTAGATGCCGGCCCATTTTTGGTGAACAACCTGGGTTGTTATTGCTGATCAGTGGATAAATTCACCCACCAATAAACAAGTGCTGTCCAGCGTACTGAACCAAAAATTGGCTGGCTCCTTAGCTTAGATGCCTTATTTTTCAGATAAATATAGCAAGAGAACAAAGAAAAATTAATAATAGGAGTAAATTAGAAAGTTGCTTAAAATTGCATGCTCTATCTGAATCACGAAAGAAAAAATTTGGGTTCAGTGTCCCTTTAAAAGAAGTTTATGCTTCATTGTTTAATGTTAAAATTGATTATTAATAAAATATAACTGGAAACTCATTTTTATTTACAGGGGATAATAAAGTAAACATTTACAGGGGATAAAGTGGAAAAATATTTTTATTCAAAGGGGATAATAAAGTCAACTCGCAATATAGATAATTTCTGTGCAAAATCTTTAATAGTTTAAAATGACATATTTTATAATAGAAATAGGATTGACATTTTAGCATAAAAAGAAAAATGTGGAAAAAATTAATTTATTTATTGATAGAAAATCATAATAATTATTAAAAAAATATTTACAAAAGAAAACAATAACTTTTTTTAAACTTGGTAAACATACAAATTGCTAATTATGTATATTTTTGAGCAATTTAATGTAATAAACCTTGAGTAAAGTTGGACTAAATAGATATACTGTAGAAATAAAATGAAGCAATCTTAAAAATATAAGCATTTTCTCATTTTTTTGTTTGTTCTTGTTTTTTTAATCAATTATCTTACATTGAAGTTACTGTAAAGAGGAGGCCTTTCACAATATTTAAACTTAGAATGTTTTTTATAAATTATTTAAATAATATAAAATAGTTACAAATAATTAGGTCCACCTGCTCCCTATGTGAACATGATTTTGCATGTGTATCTAATTTGAATTAAATGTATTATTTGAAAATTAAAATACAGTGAAAAGTTGAATTCACATAGAGCATGCAATTTAAAAAAACAAAACAAATAAACACTTCCAATTTACTTCTTTTAGCAAATTGTGCACAGTCTTCTATATGTACACTTTCTGAGGCCTAAGATTCTATTGAGCAACGTGCAAACATTCTCAGTGTGTACATTTATGTCTGTTTGTTGATAGCTGCCACAGGATATAGGGGCAGAGAAATGGAAGTAAATTTCAAATTTGTCAGAAAAAAAATCGACTGCTCATTTGAAATTCAGAGTAAGAGTTACAGAATGCTTTATTTAATTCGGCATTTGTTGATTGTATAATTCTACTGTATTTAATTGTTGTTTAAAGGGACATTAAACACTAAATACATTTTATAAGCAGAGTATTGAGGTTATTTCCTGCCTCCCTCTAGTCATGGGAACCGCCATTTTAAAATCTATTACTCACTACATTCCAGTACTTACCTGAAGTGTAACATAGGTTTCATAATGGCAGCATCCATTAGAAAGAGGTGCATGAAATGTGTTTAGTGTCCCTTTAAATTATGAATTTTCAAATCCACACCATGGCAAATGCAAGTAAGAGAATTTACATATAGCATACAAATGTAGATTGTTGATGCAAGTTGTGTCCATCACAATATTATTGTAGAAAGAAGGGAAGAACCACAGCAGTTCAGCTATAGAAAAGTATTTCTGTGATAGAAATATAGGCCCGGATTCAAGAAAAAATGTTCATAAAACTAATATTCCACTGCAATATCCCAACTCAATAATTGCAGGATTAAAAAACATTTGTACAGGTTGGAAGTCACTCTCCTTTATAATTATTGGAGCAGGGAGTATCTTGTAACTGTTTACCTCTCAGCACATACAACAAATTCCACTGTGAAAAATACGGCATTACAAAAACACCTCTAAACCATTATAAAACAACAGCAACAATGAGACAAGAAGATACTACTGTGCCTCTAGACTGTCCTGCAATGCCCATTGCTAGTCCATCATTCACATCTACAAGACCACCAATACACACACACAGGTTCATTTTTTTTTCTTTTTTTTTTTTCTCTTCACCTCACACAACTATATAGGAAATTAAACTTCACAGAAACGGTATGCCCTCCAAACTTTAACCTCCGCTTCTCTCACCTGTGTGCCCTGTGCTCCACACCAGAAGTCCCTCTGGGAAATCGACCTCACTGTTCCGGTGCCCAGGAAAAGAAAGCCTCACCAAAGCTTCCAAACTGAAGACTCCACAGCACCGCAATAAACCTTGCACTCGGAAAAATTAAGAAGTCTGGGAATGTCAATAAAAACAAAAACTTTATTCCATGTATAAATGCATAGGAAATGCCCATGAACCAAACTGTAGAAAATATAGGTGAAATTAATTTTGAAGATGATCTCATTAACATTAACAAGCACCTATGAATTTAGACCACATATTTTGATATCAGTTAAAGTTAAATTAGGTTTTATATAAAAGATATTAAAAACTAACAAGGAACAAATGCATGTTTGTCCATGACTTATCGTTGAGGAAAGATTGCTCATAGGCTGATAAGGACATCTGCTACAGCCCTATTGTTAAACAGGATCCTGTCTCCACAAGCATAAAGATGAAAAGTTTATTTAATTAAAAAACTAATTATAATACATTTAAAAATAACCTATTTAAATGTAATAGAACACAGCTGACTTAGATTTCTACTTAAGAACAAAAAAAGCTACCAACATTGTCAATTTTCCTATCAAAAAAACTTCACTTCAATTGTCTGCTTATATCTATAGATTCAAATAAATATCTTCAACTCATATTCATTTCAAAGTACTTTCTTTTACTTTCTTATAACTCTTTTGAGTTATTTTTTATTTACAAAGAAAGTGATACTAAGGGCCTTATAATCAAAAATTTGTCAGCATGAAGAAAAATCTTTGAGGGCTTTTTGAACATTAAATTGTTATGTATATGTCTTTCCTTCACATCCAGAACTCTGTATAGATTTATAAACAGCACTCCATCTAAAGTTTGCATCTCTAAAGCTCTTTGACAGACTTTACTTAGATAATCTTAAAAGAGCAGAAATCTTTAGATCATCAGTGCCCCAAGTGTCCACCACAAACAGTTTTTTCACCAACATTTTGCGGAGTGAATTTTCAAATTAAAGGATCGATTTCAATCTTTCTGATCCTGTTTACTGGCATTGTTTTGGCTCATGATATGTGCTTAACAAGTTTGAAGCAATCTAAACACTATTTCTGTATTGGGAAATGTTTGGATCAGTTTCAAGCAGATAGCGGGAAAATCACACATACAATGCATAGACCGCAACGACTTTGGCAATCAAAATCCTCTAGACCAGGGGTTTTGCAATTTATTTTGGCAACAAAAAGGACTCATCAAATTCAAAATAAAAAGGCTGATGAAATGCAAAAATTGCCTTTTGACGTGTTTGCCAGTATTCAAAGACAATTTGGAATAATTATTATCTTATACATTATACAATTCACTCTGAAACAGAAACAGACACCATTTTAGATCAACAGTAGAGGGTTGGACAGATGTTTACAAATGTAAATGTATTTCATAGACATATACATGATATGCTGTACACCTAAAGTGATCTGCAGAAAATAGAGGCAAACAGAAATCACAACTACATAATCTAGAAAATGTGTTTAGCAATTGTGTTCTTCAAATGTTTGTTTTTATTTCATACTACCATTTTCGTGACACTTAAACAGGATTTCTATTATCAATTTCATATTTGTGATTATGATTTAATACTTTGCCATTTTGTCCTGTTTATTGGGAACCTAAGATATCAGCACTCATACATATGTTAATCAACAAGAGTGAATAACAAAATGGCTTAGGATAAAAGTAAACAGTCACTCTGAGGTCTTATTATGTTTGTACTCCATAGATGTAGGATTGCTCAAGTTCATGTAGATAAAATAGGTATAGCTCAAGTTAGTAAGTAACAATGGTATATCATATTTGTATAAAAACAGGTAAAGACATAACAAACTTGTGTTTTATATATCCAAGACAAACTGTTTCATGTACTCCTGTGTCCAGAATATTGCAACACAATACTTGTGAGTATAAAAAAAGAAAGTTCAAGACAATACCTTGTATTTTTCTTATGTCTGAAATGCTCACACACCGGGAAATCCGTTGATTCTTAAGACTAAAAAGCCAAACCGGTCCTACTTGCCGCAGGGAGTGAACAGACTGAACACGGGTATGTCTCTCTGTATTGCTGTGAGGCCAAGCCCACAATCACACAGGTTTGTAGCAATCAACACGAACATCCATCAGATAAGCGGCCTCCAGAGTTTGGACATAGAAATCAAAACCTTCTTAAAACAGTGATTTTCCACATGTTGTATGTTAGACGAAAGGCTTCAACAAGGGGTGAAAGATTTGAAAGCAGCACCAAAAACGAATAATTAAAATCCAAAAGATTTATTTGTAAACATGTTAAAAAGTGAATGAACACGTTCTAAAGCACACACACATCACCCCAGCACACAGGAGCTGTTCTCCGACGCGTTTCCTGTTTACAAAAAGCACTTCATCAGGGATAACAGCTGATTCCCTTATGCTAGCATTTATACCTGTCGATTCATTAACCCCTTCTGTATCAAAACAAGCTAAAGTTGCATAAAATAAGTTAAGCAACATATGAGCAGCTCTCATTTAATGCTATAGTTTTAGAACACAGGGGCTAATAACGTCAGGACAAATGTACTAGATAAAATAAACAAAAAATGTTTAAACCGATATTTACAAAATCATACCACAATAATATTCTCATAAGTTGGGTAAATACGTTAGAATTTTAACGTAATAATAGGGAAGAGATAAAAAATTAGGTGAATGGATTGATGGTTTTTTACAACCTATAGTCACTAATATACCTGGCCATCTACATGACACTAAACAACTGTTAAGAAAATTAGATAGGTTCCCTTGGGAAGGATCATACCATTTATTAACCATTGACGTGGTCTCACTTTATTCGTTTTTGGTGCTGCTTTCAAATCTTTCACCCCTTGTTGAAGCCTATTGGGAACCCAGATCAGTTTAAAAGGTTTTTACATTAAAAAGAATTCCAAGAAAATTGTGTTTTGAAAAAACATGATTTATGGTTTCTAGAATGTCTTGTCACCATCTTTATACAGATAGATAGAAGATATTTAGATATTTAGCGAAGACAAACCTCATCCTGTACAAATATAAACTTAATGACATAGCGGTTTCATGACATCTAATACGTGATAAAATCACAGTGGAGGGGGCGCAGAATGGTATACAATTCAGATGGTAGTTATTGATAACCCTTAAAGACAATTTAAAACTTAAACAAACTAATGTTATCTTATGAGGTGAACAATATATCATTATAAGGTTATATAAATCCCTTTTGGAGTATACAGGAAAGAAAATGTCTCTTTTTACAAATAAGTTGATAGCTGAGCGGCGGCTGCCTCCTCTCAACCGGATGATCCAGGCAAGAACTAGGAGAAATAAAAAAACAGAGGGGCGCCTCATGTGTGGTATAGTCTGATTGAAGACATAAGAAAAAGCAACAGAATAGCAAAATGAGTACTCACATACTCCACGAGCACGCTCATGTGCTGGTAGGGGCAGGCTGTAGATTTAGATGGGTGTGACAGCTCACCCGTTCAAGGATACTTCCAATACTGTAGTTCTGCAACAGGTGTAAAACAAACAGAGAGCACTATATGTGCAGACCATTAAGGATGATACATAAAAATGTGCTTTATAGTATAAAGTGGGTACTCACATACTCCCAAAGCACACCAATGTGCTGGTAGATACAGGCTGCAGATTCAGGCAGGTGTGGCAGCTCACCCAAACAAACGATCTTTTGGTATTGATGCAGTGAAAACAAAGGCAGGTTTAATGCTTCTCAGTAGCTGTGCACTTAGTAGTGATTGCAGGCAGATGGTAGGAAATGAGATCCACTCCAAAAGTAAAAATTTGCAAATATTTATTAAAAACAAAAATTTAGAAACAACACCAGGGTTGTTATACAAAGTGGATTACAGGGTCACCCAGTTGGCCCCAATGATTGCAACGCGTTTCTCGGTTGGCAAACCGTTTCATCAGGCCTTCCTAAGAATAAATGAATAATCAACACTGTTTGAGGTCTGGAGCGTCCTCCACCGAAAATGTGAAATAGTCTGTCAGTGGTGATCTGGGAACACAAATCCTTATCTAGTTGCAGGAAAGAGATAAGTTATCCGTAGCAATCTAGGATAGTCTGAGTGGGATAAGGTGCCACCTCAACAAAATTTTGTTACACAATTCTATCAAGTTAGAACCTTCTGTTCTTAGATTGATTACTGTAAAATCCAATTTCCAGAATGGCAACATTTTGTGTAGAATTATTTTGCACAATATTTTTATGTTCATATGTTCAATACAGCAAAATGAACATCCAGTAAAGGGTTTAATGAATGTTCGTTGCATAGAAATATTCAGTGAAACCTTAACTAATCTCTAATGGAACATCATTAAAGGACCATTAAATTCAGAAGAATTGGAACAAAAAGTGCATTAAAAAATACAATGCAATAGTACTTTCTCTGAATTTTTAATGAGAAGTAGATTTTTTTCTGACAAATTTCAAAATCTATTTCAATTTGCCAGAACCCTGTGTGACGTGACAGACATCAGCCAATCACAAACTCATATACAAATACACTGTGAACTCTTGCACATGCTCAGTAGTAGCGGGTGCCTCAAAAAGTGTGCAATTTTAATGGGCTCACTTTTTGACTACCGCCATTCTTTCCTTCCCAGTCTGTCAACAAAACTATTTTTTATGGCATAAAATGGAATTAATTTGCTTCTAAATTGAAACTGGCTTAATGTACGGCCAACGGCTTACAAAAATCTCCATTCCTTGGTTGCACATATAAATGGAGTAAAAGTGAAATATGTATTATTATTTTAGTTTATATCTTATAATAATAAATATTTAAATGATATGAAATATTGTATTCCTGAAGAAAAAAAAAAAAGAATTGTTATATTTCAAACCAACCAGTTAAATGAAAATGTGATGAATTAAAATACCAAAATATTTGTAAGAAGATAATGGAAACTTAGCTGATGTTTAATCAGTTTCTGTTATTTAGAAGAGAGATACAGAACATTGTTTTCTGACGTTTGGTACATGGCAGAAATACTCAGATTAAAGATAGAAGATGTTAATCACGTAATTCACTTCTGGAATAAAATAAACGTATGTCATGTTTATCTAACCGTGATCATAGTAACCTTACAAACAATAAAAGGAAAAAGGCACAAACACTTCAGCTGATATCATATGAAACATCTTGTTTTTATTCCCTTGAGTAAAGAAACAATTTGAAGTGTCTTGAGGTGAGTTAATCATTGTAGCAGAAATAGTTGTGTGCAATTTCAAGAGCTTTTTCAATCTTCTATTATTTCAATCTTGCTTTACAAATCAAGACTAACCCGATTGTTCTCAGACAAGGCTACATTTTCAGGGTATAAAAACCCTCATCTGAAGATGTCATATAGAATTAGGTTTATGTCTGGAAACATTTCAAATTGCTTATGATAGCTAAATTTGAACAAAACCTCTCTTCATATTGATTAGCTTTTCTGCATAATAAATCAATGTATAACCCATCAGCACATTTATCTACAGAAAACCTGAACTACCAGTGGTTTCCACTGTAGCAGAGGACTATGGGTAAGGATATGTAAATGAGGTAAACAATGCCTTTTCTTTTTTTGCTTTTCTAGTGGAAAGGTTAGTCGGCAGTGTGCACTTCTAATTCTCAGAACTGAAAAGCCCAAAATATTAAGAATTAAATTGCAAGAAAAGGGGGCAGAATAAATAATGAAAGTATATAGCAATATTTTTTTTGTTTACTACACATAATTAAAGATTTTGTTTTACAATCTCAAAGTGTTTACTGTAACCACACTGCTTTGTGGTGTGCTCCAGACTAACGCACTGGTAAAGCATGAGTAAGGGTTGTCACCCGAAACGTCGCTTGTCATTGTGAATGTCTGTGTAATAAAAACACTTGAGACAAACTAAGAAGCACTGTGGACATTCGTTGTGTATTGCAGACTAACGCACTGTGAGACAAAATAGGGTGGTTCCAAGGGAGTAAATGTTGCTAAATAAAACCCTGTAGGCTCTATTCACAAAGAGATGAATTGCTGGTGAAGTGTAGGTGATTTGAAATCTATGCATTTTCAAAGGCTAAACCAAGTAAGTGTCTCCTGCTAGAAGAACTGTTAGCCCTGTACAAGGTATAGTTAATACTGCATACAATTCACCTGCAATTCTCCTATAGACCCATTCACAGTCCTTTATATTATAAAGTTCTCAAAAACTCCACAACAAATGTCCATCAAAATCATAAAAAATCCAATCTTTATTAATCCATCATAAAACAGTCAATCCAAATAGTACAGTATCAAAATGAATGGCACCACATGACACGGTACTGGTAAAGCTTACATCATGTGCATTTCAGCTCCGCCTTTCTCAATTCATTTTTCAAAGTGTTTACTGTGACATAAATGATTATCTGTACAAACACATACTAAAATGCCCTAAAACTCATAGGGCTTATGCAGGCCAGAAATCTGAAGCACTCCCCCCCCCCCCCCACCAGCTGTGCTGGTAACCTTAAAGGGACATGAAACCCAACATTTTTCTTTCATGATTCAGATAGAAAATACGATTTTAAACAACTTTCTAATTTACCTCTATTATCTAATCAGTTTCATTCTCTTGGTATCATTAGTTGAAGTAGCAGCAATGCACTAATGGTTTCTAACTGAACACATGGGGTGAGCCAATGACAATCAGTATATATATGCAGCCAATAATCAACAGCTAGAACCTAGGTTCTCTGCTGCTCCTGAGCTTGCATAGATAAACCATTCAGCAAAAGGATAACAAGAGAAGAAAGCAAATTAAATAATAGAAATAAATTGGAAAGTTGTTTAAAATCGTATTCTCAATCTGAATCATGGAAGAAAAATTTTGGGTATCATGTCCCTTTAACTAAGATGGCCGCAAGCAGGAAAATAACAGCAGAGGCAGCATGTGATGCTGTTATCCAATTGCAATCCAACTCTAATCTTTACTGCATCAAGTGTGACTTGATTTTGAATGCCTTGTAAAAATTCTGACAGAATCTAAAATGCTGTTGTACATTTTGGTGCAGACGAATTACCAGAGACACAAGTTATGTTACTTAAATACTTCTGTATTCCAATACTCCCTCAGACACATTCTCCTGAGTTGCATTTCAGCAGCCTTAACAAAGATGGCCACCATGCATGTGCAATGCTGTTATTTCACTGCCCGCAGCCATCTTTGTTAAAGTCGCTGGCTGACCAGAATTTATAAATTATAATAGGCAGAGACATGCATCCCACTATTGAGGGCACCTGTAGGCACGTGCCTACTCTGCATTATTATAAATCCAGCCCTGGGTTTAAGAGATTCTGTAAGAAAGCACACTGGTACTATGAAGCCTCTGCTGGAATTCTCTAATGGCAGTTTTACCTTGAAAACAGTGTCTCACAAAGGAATGTTCCATGCATTTGCATATAGGAAGTAGATGCATTCATTGCAGTAGAGTCACAAAAATATATTTTAAAATCAATTAAATCAATAAATTAAGAGCCAGATTATGAGTGGAGCGCAAATGTTTGCGAGCAAGTGATAAGGGGTTTATCGCAGGATTTTGCACTCTTCAGGCTTACCGCTGGTATAACGAACTTAAATGCAATTGCAATTTATGCTAGAAGGATTACCATGACCTCAAAATTAAGGTTAACTGTTTTGCAAAACTAAAAAGTTGCACATTACACATCAAAAATATATACATATACATGTCTAAATATGTATATGTATATATGTTTATGTGTGTATACATATGTATTTATGTGTTTATATGTCTGTAAATACATATGTACACACACATACATATATATATATATACAGTATAGTCGTGTGGGCATTTATTTTGGACACTTAAATTTTGATAAGAATGAAAATCCGATAAGATTCGGTAATAGAATGTTACTTTCTTTTTCGAATGTTCATTAATTAAATTGAATATCCACATTTCAAATTTGTATGTAACATTTGATTTATCAAATACTGTTCAGAAGTTTAATAGTTCATTTGGTCTGGAATTTAGAAAATTGATACATAATAGATACAAATATATCAATTTGAGTGTTTCTATTTTGAATATTGGATAATTTGAATATTACATTTAAAGAGAGCATTATAAATACTATTACAAATATATAGATTTGAATTTTTCAAATTCAAATATTGCATGATTTGAATTGAATTATTAGAAAAATGCGAATCAAAATTTTGTTAAATTTTTATACTTTTTTTTATATTTTATACTTTTTAAAAATATTGTACACACAGTGCACAGGAATGTCGCAGCACAGAGTTATCAAATTTTATATTCAAAATAAAAATTATGTAAATATTATAGGCAATTCTTGATGGAGAGCTAGAGCTAGAGCAAGTGGCGCGAACTGTTGTGCACAAGTAATATGGGGTATATCACAGGTCTTTGCTCACATTGGAAGAAGCGTGCATATTAGGAGTTGAAAGTAAACGTGTTCCCTTGAGCGCAATTTCATTTAATGCGTGTTGGGTTAGTGTGACTTTAGAGCTCTGGTTAACTGTTATGTGAAACAAACAAGTTGCACAAAACATATCAAAAATACATTTAAAAGTTTAGTTCAATTACACTCATAATAACACAGTCTAATAAAAAAAAATATTGCATAAAAAGGTAACGTGGGCTCAAAGATATGAGGTCTCAGATTTTGGGGGAAAAAGGCTGCAAAGGACAAATGCTTTGCAACATTCGAAAAATGAAACGAATTTTAACAAATTCGTTCTTTCGTTTTGAATTTCGAATGTTTGCACAACATTCTAACATTTGTTTTAATGTAATAGTATTTAAACTGCTTGTCACACCTTCCTTGGGGCATCACACAGATGATGTACCTTCCCTGAAGCATCATTCCTTCAAACTTGGGACATTTGATAAAGATGCCAGTACGGCATCGAAACGTCATGCTTACCCCCAATTTTTAACTTTGGATTATTAAAAGTTCTTTCTTTTTTTTATTGCTATCTTGTTTGGATCTCTCTCTCTCTGTCTCTCTCTCTCTCTCTCTCTCTCTCTCTATACTGGTGAGGCACTAGCTATGATATGCCCGACAAATAAGGTAGCTTAAATTTACAATTAAATTGGCAGGTTGCACAATGATAATTAGCATTCTTTACACGCATACAGTTAAAAAACTAATTAAATTCTCGTTATATAGGCAAAGGCAGTTCCACTATTTATACTCATTTAACACAAAATGAAAATATATAGTGCATCGTCTTACCTTTCCAGTGGCAGAACTTTTTTTCCCTTTCTAATAAGGGGAGGTCAGGCCATGGGATTATGGTATATTTTATTTGAGTGTGGATACAAGCAAATGAATAAGACTAACATATGGAAAGCATGCAGGTGCCAGGCTTGGAACAGATCATTATCAGTGTAATTGTGCTGTGATCCATAACCTGAGAGGTTGTATTATGTAACATATCCAACCTTTAGGGGTAGATTTATCAAAGCCATTCTCCTTTAATTCCGTCCAAAATAGAGCATACGAACTGATTGTCATATTCATCAAAGCACTCTGCTCCTATACTTGCACAAATCTGAAATAAACTTCTTTGCTCTCCGCTTGCATTCGCCTAGGCGCACAGGAGCACTCCTGAGTGCAACAATATACATTGGTAATAGGCGTAATTTAACAGTTCGACCTACAAATACACCCAGTTTCTTATTTATCATTGCTTTGCGCCGATAGGGAACTGAGATTTCGTCTTCAATTGCGTGTTGTATATTCCGCCATACAGACTGAGGCGAACACCATTATAATACATGCTTTTACATCATGTGATGCAGTACTTTCTTCTTTTAACTAATTTTTCAAAGGCTCAGCGCCAAGAAGAGACCGTTATTGCCAGAAATATGTGCTTCCACAGGCGCATATGGGTGCCAACAGTTTTATATATATATATTTATATATATACTGTATATATTGATATATTGATATATTTAAATTTGAAAACATTATAAAATGTAAATATAAGCTAAATAGTTATCTAAAAAACGCTTTTTTAATAATCAAGACATGATAGTGTAAATATTTATAGGGATGTACTGTGATAAATAGGGAGTAAATGCTTTTTTCGACAGGCAAAATTTATCATTATTACGCCCCAGCTCGCTTGCGCAAAGTTATGTCTATTTTTTTTTATAAATTCAGGTGCACATGTGCGCTTCTTTGGAGGCGAGCTGGGGCGCAGTTACAGGTGAAGCACATACAGAGATGCCTAGCCTTTGATAAATGTACCCCTTAGTTGTCTGGTATATAACTTCCCTCCTCCGCAGGGCCAGATTGGGCAGCCGGGATACCGGGAAAAATCCCGGTGGGCCGCCATTCGGCAGCTCAGCTGGGCTGGCAGCTGCTGTGTATAAATTATACTTTTGCAATTGCAGGTTTGCTCGCTAACTTTGCGATTTTGATTGCGGCCACCGACAGCAGGTAATCAGTTCCTGCTGTTACACTGACTTCCCCACTAAGGCTGCAGCACACACTGTGTAGTAAATGTTTATTAAACTTATAAGTTATTAACCCCCTCTCCGATTCCGCTGCCTCCACCGCAACCGCAAGTTAATTAACCTCACCGGCCTGGGCCACACTGACTGGGCTGCCAGGGAGGAGGAGGACTCAGGATCCAATTCAGGAATCCTCATATGCGGGCCGGGTCTGGTGGGGCGGGCCAGGCGGCGGCTTGTGATGTCACGACAAGTCAGTGTGAGGAGCAAATGCGTTGCAGCGTCAGACAGTGAGCACTGAGCTCAAGCAGGCTGCAGGCCATGTGCGGTCAGGTGTGTGACCAGTCTGGAGTGGACAGCAGTCAGTGAGAGCAACAGGTGCCAGCCCAGCGGGGACACTGAACATAGCCGTAGAAGGTGACAGACACAAATTTCAGGGACTCGGGAGGTACATATTTATCTGTGTTAATGTTATCAGTTCTAAGGCAGCACCAGCTATTGTGCAATGGTGTCAAAATTACAGGCCAAAATTACTTTTTTGGCAGTTACTTACTCCTCAATTGCATGCAGTGTTACTTTACTGTCTAATGTGTGGTTGTAACTCACTATATATTATATATATATATTATATATATATTGTGTATATATATATGTATATATATATATATATATATATATATATATATATATATATATATATATATATATATATATATATATACAGGGAGTGCAGAATTATTAGGCAAGTTGTATTTTTGAGGATTCATTTTATTATTGAACAACAACCATGTTCTCAATGAACCCAAAAAACTCATTAATATCAAAGCTGAATAGTTTTGGAAGTAGTTTTTAGTTTGTTTTTAGTTATAGCTATTTTAGGGGGATATCTGTGTGTGCAGGTGACTATTACTGTGCATAATTATTAGGCAACTTAACAAAAAACAAATATATACCCATTTCAATTATTTATTTTTACCAGTGAAACCAATATAACATCTCAACATTCACAAATATACATTTCTGACATTCAAAAACAAAACAAAAACAAATCAGTGACCAATATAGCCACCTTTCTTTGCAAGGACATCAAAAGCCTGCCATCCATGGATTCTGTCAGTGTTTTGATCTGTTCACCATCAACATTGCGTGCAGCAGCAACCACAGCCTCCCAGACACTGTTCAGAGAGGAGTACTGTTTTCCGTCCTTGTAAATCTCACATTTGATGATGGACCACAGGTTCTCAATGGGGTTCAGATCAGGTGAACAAGGAGGCCATGTCATTAGATTTTCTTCTTTTATACCTTTTCTTGCCAGCCACGCTGTGGAGTACTTGGACGCGTGTGATGGAGCATTGTCCTGCATGAAAATCATGTTTTTCTTGAAGGATGCAGACTTCTTCCTGTACCACTGCTTGAAGAAGGTGTCTTCCAGAAACTGGCAGTAGGACTGGGAGTTGAGCTTGACTCCATCCTCAACCCGAAAAGGCCCCACAAGCTCATCTTTGATGATACCAGCCCAAACCAGTACTCCACCTTGCTGGCGTCTGAGTCGGACTGGAGCTCTCTGCCCTTTACCAATCCAGCCACGGGCCCATCCATCTGGCCCATAAAGACTCACTCTCATTTCATCAGTCCATAAAACCTTAGAAAAATCAGTCTTGAGATATTTCTTGGCCCAGTCTTGACGTTTCAGCTTGTGTGTCTTGTTCAGTGGTGGTCGTCTTTCAGCCTTTCTTACCTTGGCCATGTCTCTGAGTATTGCACACCTTGTGCTTTTGGGCACTCCAGTGATGTTGCAGCTCTGAAATATGGCCAAACTGGTGGCAAGTGGCATCTTGGCAGCTGCACGCTTGACTTTTCTCAGTTCATGGGCAGTTATTTTGCGCCTTGGTTTTTCCACATGCTTCTTGCAACCCTGTTGACTATTTTGAATGAAACGCTTGATTGTTTGATGATCACGCTTCAGAAGCTTTGCAATTTTAAGAGTGCTGCATCCCTCTGCAAGATATCTCACTATTTTTTACTTTTCTGAGCCTGTCAAGTCCTTCTTTTGACCCATTTTGCCAAAGGAAAGGAAGTTGCCTAATAATTATGCACACCTGATATAGGGTGTTGATGTCATTAGACCACACCCCTTCTCATTACAGAGATGCACATCACCTTATATGCTTAATTGGTAGTAGGCTTTCGAGCCTATACAGCTTGGAGTAAGACAACATGCATAAAGAGGATGATGTGGTCAAAATACTCATTTGCCTAATAATTCTGCACTCCCTGTATATGTATATATATTATCTATATATATGTATATATATTATCTATATATATATATATTATATTATATCTATTATATCTATATATATATATATATATAAGGGAAAACCTGGGGTGTGGCTGCGCAGGAGGGGGCATGGCTAGACTGGAGGGGGCGGGGCTGGGCCGGTCCATACAAATTTCCAGGGCTGGTCTGATTTCCCAGTCCGGCTTGATGGCTCCTAGTCAGCAGTTACCTGCTTCACTTGCAAAATAGTGTCAGTGCTGTGAGTGACAGGTGGCTCTTCAACACAGCTCCAATGCTGTCTGCCGCCCAGAATTTCTGGTTCTTATTGTGGGTGTGGCATGGCCAACAGCGCACATTAGCAGCACCGTGCTTCTCTCTGCTTCTTCCTGACCTAGGGTTGCCACCTGTCCCTTAAAATACAGAACACTTATAAGTTACACATGCTGCAGGGAGGAATATGAATAGTGCTGTCCAGAAACACAATACTTGTTCCTCCTTGCACACCCTGCAGCATGTGTAACTCATAAGTGTCCAGGAAAACATGGCTGAGGTGGCAACCCTATCCTGACCTGCTTTGCTGTGATGCTGACAGACAGTCCCCCCATGAGGCAGCTATGAGAGCTACCTCAATAGGGGGTTTATTTGATTGGCTTATATGTTATGCATTAGCAAGAGCACTAGATGGCAGCACTATTTTTGGTCACGTAGTGCTCCAGACATTTGCACGCTACCTATCTAGAGATCTATTCAACAAAGAATAAAAAGAGAACAAAGTAAATTTGATAATAGAAGTTAAGAAGTCATTTAAAAAAAATTGTATTCTCTATCTGAATTATGAAATATTTTTTCGGGGTTTCATGTCCCTTTAAAGTAATAATAAAGTTAAAGGGACAGTATACACGCATTTTCATATAACTGCATGTAATAGACACTACTATAAAGAAGTAGATGCACAGATACTGATATAAAAATTCAGTATAAATTGATTTAAAAACTTACTTAGAAGCTGTCAGTTTGGCTCTGTTGAATAGGTAGTTGGAAAGCCCACTGCAAGTGGGAAATAAGACACCCCCCCTCCCCCTTCTTTTGCATATGAAAAGACCCTTTACACAAACAGGAGCAAGCTGGAGAAGGTAGCTGACGGTATTCAAATAATACTTTGGGGCTTGGTTAGGAGTCTGAAAATCAGAGCAATGTTATTTAAAAATAAGCAAAATTATACATTTTTTAAAAAAAAAAACTTTATGGGCTTTATAAATAGATCATCTACAAAACATTTATGCAAAGAAAAAATGAGTGTATAATGGCCCTTTAAGACAGCAGCTAAAACTACTGCTACAAGCCAGCTGCATCATAATCAATGATAATTATTAATAATAATTTCTCTATAATATTATCGTAAAATAATTTTGAGATCTTGTTTTATTTTATTTGGGTGATTCATTTTGATGTTAAAGATTCTTTAAAATCAAAATGAAACTCTCATTATTCTGATAGAGCATGTAAGTTTAAACAACTTTCCTATTTCCTTCTATTATCGTATTTGGGAACTACCTGGTAATTGGAGGCGGATAAATCTCATCATTGGCTTACCCAAAGTGTTCAGCTAGGTCCCAGTAGTCCATAATTGCTGTTCTTTAAGCAAAAGATACCAAGAGAATTAAACAAATTTGATAATAGAAGTAAACTGGAAAGTTGTTTAAAATTGTAAGTTCTATCTGAATAAAAGATTTGTTTTGGATTTTTTAACATTGGGATGTTTGTAAAAGTTGTTTAAAATCAATCATGAAAGAAAAAAAAAAATTGTGTTTAATATCCCCTTAAAGGGATAGTCTAGTCAAAATTAAACTTTCATGATTCAGATAGGGCATGTAACTTTACAACTTTCCAATTAACTTTCATCATCAAATTTGCTTCGTTCTTTGTGGAAAGCTAAACCTAGGTAGGCTCATATGTTAATTTCTAAGCACTTGAAGGCCACCTCTTATCTGAATGCATATGACAGTTTTTCACACCTAGAAGACGTTTGTTCATGTGTGCCATATAGATAACGTGTCCACACCCGTGGAGTTACTTATGAGAGGGCACTGATTGGTTAAAATGCAAGTCTATCAAAATAACTGAGATAAGAGGTCAGTTTGCAGAGGCTTAGATACAAGGTAATCACAGAGGTTAAAAAGTAAATTAATATAACAGTGTTGGTTATGCAAATGGATAATTAAGGGATTATCTATCTTTTTAAACACTAAAAAAAGTCTGGAGTAGACTGTCCCTTTAAAGTCCTCTGTAAATAAATGTCAATGTTTGCGACATGCAAATTACTAGTATGTGTGCTAATTTTTAGTTAATAAATGTGCATGGCAAATCATTTTTTTTTTTTTTATCGATTAATTTTGACCTTAACTAAATGACAGTTTTCGTCTTCTTTAAAGTACATCAAATGGCTGGAAATTAAACTGAAAAGTGACTAATAAATGTACTTTTCTCTGACCTTTTGTTCAACAGCTTCCTCAGCGCAGCTTAAACTAAACAATCAGAAATGTGTTTTACGCCAAATAGTATTAAAAAAAAAAAAAGCAATGCAGTCAACGGTACACAAAGGTCTTGGCATGTTCTTGATTTGAAGACATAAGTGGCTTGTACTAGGGAAAAAATTCTATTAATTTCTCTATTTGGGGACAATACTGCTTATCTTGCTAAGCAACATGTGTTTTATTTCCAGCTAAGTGCATTGGTGACTAATTCACCGCTTAGAGACGTGCCCTTTGGAGATGTTTAATTTCAAATTTAAAAACGGCTACACTGTTAGTTACAATAAACATATATTCATGGTTAACCTCATTTTTCCATTTTATTTATAATAGTGAATGTAACAAAACGGTAAAACACATAAAAAATATAAAGATATAATTGTGGCTTAAAGGGACATTAAACACTTATAGATTGCACTATGAATGCTTAATTATGTATAGTAAAACAGCTTTGCAATATAATTGTATTATTTTCCCCATGTCTTGTACTTCAAGCCTAAAACTGTGGAATTTCCATCCCCCCCCCCCACACACAAAAAAAAAAAAGCATGTGACAGGCTTTTCTGGCATAACCTTACTACATATGTCTCCATAATTTGAAGTTGTTTTTTTATCATGTTTAGTGTTAAGACTGTGCTGATGTTAATTTATTGAAGGTGTTTACTGTTACTGCATACATCAGAATATAAATAATAAACTTTTTTATAAAAATGTACAAAAGTAAAATAAATTACAAGGTGTATATTAAGACAATGCATTGTAGTAATGCTATGTTTTAGCTGCCACACAGAGATCCTAATATTAGTGACAATTGTTATTTGAATGTTACCAGTTTGCTGAGGAAGTTACTGGTGGTCTCAAACACAATTTTACCCCCTACAGATAGAGTGAAGGTGAAAATACTGCAACAAGCTGAAGGGTCACTGAATCATTACAAGGTATCTTGTGTACTTGCTCCGTATCTGGTGTACTTGTATCATACTTGCACCGTATCTTGTGTACTTGCTCCGTATCTGGTGTACTTGTATCATACTTGCACCGTATCTTGTGTACTTGCTCCGTATCTGGTGTACTTGTATCATACTTGCACCGTATCTTGTGTACTTGCTCCGTATCTGGTGTACTTGTATCATACTTGCACCGTATCTTGTGTACTTGCTCCGTATCTGGTGTACTTGTATCATACTTGCACCGTATCTTGTGTACTTGCTCCGTATCTGGTGTACTTGTATCATACTTGCACCGTATCTTGTGTACTTGAACCGTACCTTGCGCACTTGTACCGTATCTTCTGTACTTAAGCTGTATCTTGTGTACTTGTACCGTATCTTGTGTACTTGTAACGTATCTTGTGTATTTGTACCGTATCTTGTGTACTTGAACCGTACCTTGCGCACTTGTACCGTATCTTCTGTACTTAAGCTGTATCTTGTGTACTTGTACCGTATCTTGTGTACTTGTAACGTATCTTGTGTATTTGTACCGTATCGTGTGTACTTGTACTGTATCTTGTGTACTTGTAACGTATCTTGTGTACTTGTACCGTATCTTGTGTACTTGTACTGTATCTTGGTATTTGTACCGTATCTTGTGTACTTGTATCATATCTTGTGTACTTGTAACGTATCTTGTGCACTTGTACCGTATCTTGTGTACTTGTAATATATCCTGTGTACTTGTAACATATCTTGTGCACTTGTAATGTATCTTGTGTACTTGTACCATATCTTTTGTACTTAAACTGTATCTTGTGTCGTACCTTGCGTACTTGTACCGTATCTTGTCTACTTGCAATGTATCTTGCGTATTTGTAACGTATCTTGTGTATTTGTAACATATCTTGCGTACTTGTAACGTATATTGTTTACTTAAACTGTATCTTGTGTACTTGTGTCATACCTTGCGTACTTGTACCGTATCTTGTATACTTAAACCGTATCTTGTGTACTTGTAACGTATCTTGTGTATTTGTACCGTATCTTTTGAACTTGTACCGTATCTTGCATACTTGTACTGTATCTTGGTATTTGTAACGTATCTTGTGTACTTGTACTGTATCTTGGTATTTGTACCGTATCTTGTGTACTTGTACCATATCTTGCGTACTTGTAACGTATATTGTTTACTTAAACTGTATCTTGTGTACTTGTGTCATACCTTGCGCTCTTGTACCGTATCTTGTATACTTAAACTGTATCTTGTGTACTTGTACTGTACTTGCGTACATTAGGATCTCTGTGTGGCAGCTAAAACATAGCATTACTACAATGCATTGTCTTAATATACACCTTGTAATTTATTTTACTTTTGTACATTTTTATAAAAAAGTTTATTATTTATATTCTGATGTATGCAGTAACAGTAAACACCTTGTGTCGTACCTTGCGTACTTGTACCATATCTTGTCTACTTGTAACGTATCTTGTGTACTTGTAACATATCTTGTGTATTTGTAACATATCTTGCGTACTTGTAACGTATCTTGTGTACTTGTAACGTATCTTGTGTACTTGTAGCATATCTTGTGTACTTGTACTGTATCTTGTGTACTTGTAGCATATATTGTGTACTTGTACTGTATCTTGTGTACTTGTAACGTATCTTGTGTACTTGTAGCATATCGTGTGTACTTGTACTGTATCTTGTGTACTTGTAACGTATCTTGTGTACTTGTAGCATATCTTGTGTACTTGTACTGTATCTTGTGTACTTGTAACGTATCTTGTGTACTTGTATCGTATCTTGCGTACTTGTAACGTATCTTGTGTACTTGTAATGTATCTTGTGTACTTGTAGCATATCTTGTGTACTTGTACTGTATCTTGTGTACTTGTAACGTATCTTGTGTACTTGTAGCATATCTTTTGTACTTGTACTGTATCTTGCGTACTTGTGTGTATAATGCTGTCCCCTTCTTTTGCACAATTGGTTGAGGGCTGCCGAACATCCTGAAGGAATGTGTTTGGGGTGATTTCTAACCGCCAACTCAGGCAAGGCAGAGAGTGTAAGAAGTAGCAGACTGGTGACCACTGCTTCTGACATTGCCCCGCAAGGGCTTAAAAGTAGCATACACTGCTTAGTATAGTAAGCTCAAGGAGATCCTTGTTGCTAGTTTAAAGAGGTCTTTTAGCATTACAACTGCCTTTTTTGTAGTTCCAACCTTCAGACTCTAGAGGGCTTGGTAGTACTATACTAGAAATAGTACAGTGCACTAGTAAGCTGACTGTAAGTGTAGGGAACTGATAACAGACATGACTTATTTTGACAACAGAAAAAGCAGCTGGCCATCCCGGCAAGGTCACACATTGTACATGAAGTTTGATGCAATCAATCAAAATCAATAAATCACACCTGTATGGCCCCCCAAAGACCCAGTCTTTACATATTAATAAGGGGTGAGGCCTCCTACAGTGCCAGACTATGAGTATATTGTTCAGCATACCGTATAATGTATCTCATGGGCTCTTTCATGTGATATAAAGAGAAAAAATGTTTCAGATGATTCTGAAGTGATATCTTGTGATCATATATGACCTGTACATACAACATACTAGTATTTAAAGGGACAGTTAAGTCATAATTAGACATTCATGATTTAGACAGGGCATACAATTTTAAAAAACTTTCCAATATACTTCTGTTATTTAATTTGCTACCTTCTCTTTTGATCTTTTGCTGAAAGGTTTATCTAGGTAAGTTCAGGCAGGAGCAGCAAAACACCTAGGTTTTAGCAGCTGATTATATATATTAGCCTATTGTCATTGGCTAACCCATATGTTCAAATAGAAACCAGTAGTGCATTACTGCTCCTTCAACAGATGATACCAAGAGAATGAAGCAGATTGTATAATAGAAGTAAACCGGGAAGTTATTCAAAATTTTATGTTACACCTAAATCATGAAAGAAAATAATAGGTTTCATGTCCCTTTAAAATATGAGAGCAATATCCACTTATATAAATAGTGCCTCTTAATTTAAGGCATCTTGAAAAAGCTTTCTACTTAAAGGGTCATGAAACTCAAAAATTCTCTTTCATAATTCAGATACAGCATGCAATTTTCTAATTTATTCCTATTTTTAAATTGTCTTCATTCGCTTGGTATCTTTCGTTGAGCTCAGGAGCGTGCACATTTCCGGAGCACTATATGGCAGTAGTTTTGAAAGAATGTTATCCATTTTCAAGAGCACTAGATGGCAGCACTATTTCCTGCCATGTAGTGCTCTAGACACCTACCTAGGTATCCCATTAACAAATAATTCTATGGTAACAAAGCAAATGTGATAAAACAAGAAAATTGTAAGCTCTGTCTGAACAACAGAAGAACATTTTGGGGTTTCATATACTTTTAACCTAATAACAAACTCAGTACTGGAAGTTGTATCTAGCACTCGGCTAGATTACGAGTTTTGCGGTATGAGGGGTGCGGTGCTAACTTGCAACTTATTGTCACCGCTCACTTACCTACAGTGCTGATATTACAGGTTTATAAAAACCCGGCGTTAGCAGGCAAGAAGTGAGCGTAGAGCAAAATTGAGCTCCATACCATACTCCAATACCAGCGCTGCGGTGAGCAGCGGTAAAATGGTTTTACGTGCTTGTGCACGATTTCCCCATAGACATCGATGGGGAGAGCCAGCTGAGAAAAAGTCTAACACCTGCAAAAAAGCAGCGTAAAGCTCAGTAACGCAGCCCCATTGATTCCTATGGGGAAACAAAATTTATGTTTACACCTAACACCCTAACATGAACCTCGAGTCTAAACACCCCTAATCTTAAACTTATTAACCACTAATCTGCCGCACCCAACATTGCCAACACCTACATTATACTTATTAACCCCTAATCTGCTGCTCCGGACATCGCCGCCACTATAATAAACATATTAACCCCTAAACCGCCGCACTCCCGCATCACAAATACTAGTTAAATATTATTAACCCCTAATCTGCCGCCCCTAACATCGCCGCCACCTATCTACATTTATTAACCCCTAATCTGCCGCACCCAACGTCGCCGCCACTATACTAAATTTATTAACCCCTAAACCTAAGTCTAACCCTAACCCTTACACCCCCTAACAAATAATTAAAATAAATCTAAATAAAACCTACTATCATTACCTAAATAATTCCTATTTAAAACTAAATACTTACCTATAAAATAAACCCTAAGCTAGCTACAATATAACTAATAGTTACATTGTATCTAGCTAAGGTTTTATTTTTATTTTACAGGCAAGTTTGTATTTATTTTACCTAGGTAGACTAGTTAGTAAATAGTTATTAACTATTTACTAACTACCTAGTGAAAATAAATACAAATTTACCTGTAAAATAAAACCTAACCTGAGTTACACTAACATCTAACCTTACACTACAATTAAATAAATTACATTTATTAAATACAATTACCTAAATTACAAAAAAAAAACCCCACTAAATTACACAAAATAAAAAAGAAATTATCAGATATTTAAACTAATTACACCTAATCTAATAGCCCTATCAAAATAAAAAAGCCCCCCAAAATAAAAAACCCTATCCTAAACTAAGCTACCAATAGCCCTTAAAAGGGCCTTTTGTAGGGCATTGCCCAAAGAAATCAGCTCTTTTACCTGTAAAAAAAAAATACAAACAACCCCCCAACAGTAAAACCCACCACCCACAAAACCAACCCCCCAAATAAAATCCTAACTAAAAACCTAACCTCCCCATTGCCCTGAAAAGGGCATTTGGATGGGCATGTGCCCAAACCCTAATCTAAAATCAAAACCCACCCAATAAACTCTTAAAAAAACCTAACACTAACCCCCGAAGATCCACTTACAGTTTTAAAGACCAGACATCCATCCTCAACGAAGCCGGGAGAAGTCTTCATCCAAGCGGCAAGAAGTCCTCAAAAAAGCGGGGAGAAGTCTTCATCCAAGCCGGAAGAAATGGTTAGAAATGATCTAGGGGTCGATCCGATAAAAATCGTCGCCCGCAAAAGCCGGCGACGCCAATAATTGCGCGGATTTGGTATCCTATATACGGCGTAAGCTAGAAGTTACGTGCGTATATTTCTGCCGTCGCCCGCAGTTTTTTGGGCCATAGGCAGGTATACCAAACCCGCGCAGTTTGGTATCCAATATGCAGCGTAAGGACTTACGTGGCGAAAATGGAGAAAACTTACTCCATTTTCACCTCGCCACAAAAAGCAGCCGTAAGAAGCCTTACGCTGACTATTGGAGCCCCGTAACTTCCTAAACTGGCTGCTAAAATAAACCTAACACCTAACGCATGCGCAATGTCTATCTCCCTGTCAACCGCGATCTGCTAAAATAAACCTAACACCTAACGCATGCGCAATGTCTATCTCCCTGTCAACCGCGATCCCCCCCCCCCCCCGAAATCCCTAATAAAGTTATTACCCCCTAAAACGCCGCTCCCGGACCCCGCCACCATCTACATAAACTAACCCCCTACTGTGAGCCTCTAAAACCGCCGCCATCTACCTTATCTATCCCCTAATCTGACCCCTTACACCGCCGCCACCTATATAAAAATTATTAACCCCTAATGTAAGCCCCTTACACCGCCGCCATCTCTATTAAAATGATTAACCCCTAATTTAATCTACCTACCCCGCCGCCAGCTATATTATCTATATTAACCCTAAGTATATTATAGTTAATATAGGTATTACATTATATATATTAACTATATTAACCCTAATTATATTAGGGTTAATATAGTTAATATAGTTACTATAGTATTTATATTAACTATATTAACTCTATCTAACCCTAACTAAATTTATATTAAATTAATCTAATTCATTTATAAACTAAAATATTCCTATTTAAATCTAAATACTTACCTATAAAATAAACCCTAAGATAGCTACAATATAATTAATAATTACATTGTAGCTATGTTAGGGTTAATATTTATTTTACAGGTAAATTGTTAATTATTTTAACTAGGTATAATAGATATTAAATAGTTATTAACTATTTAATATCTACCTAGTTAAAATAATTACCCAATTACCTGTAAAATAAATCCTAACCTAAGTTACAAATACACCTACACTATCAATAAATTTAATAAACTACTAACATCTATCTAAAAATACAATTAAATTAACTAAACTAAATTACAAAAAAAAACAAACACTAAATTACAAAAAATAAAAAAAAGATTACAAGATATTTAAGCTAATTACACCTATTCTAAGCCCCCTAATAAAATAATAAACCCCCAAAATAAAAAAAATTCCCTGCCCTATTCTAAATTCAACAAATTTCAAAGCTCTTTACCTTACCAGCCCTTAAAAGGGCCTTTTGTGGGGCATGCCCCAAAGAATTCAGCTCTTTTGCATACAAGAAATACAATACCCCCCCCCCCCCATTACAACCCACCACCCACATACCCCTATTCTAAACCCACCCAAACCCCCCTTAAAAAAGCCTAACACTACCCCCCTGAAGATCTCCCTACCTTGTCTTCACCACACCGGGCCGAACTCCTGATCCGATCCGGGCGATGTCTTCCTCCAAGCGGCAAAGAAGAATTCTTCCTCCGGCGATGTCTTCCTCCAAGCGGCAAAGAAGAATTCTTCCTCCGGCGACGTCTTCCTCCAAGCGGCAGCAAAGTCTTCATTCTTCCGGCGGCATCTTCAATCTTCTTTCTTCGCTCCGCCGCCACGGAGCATCCATCCCGGCCGACTGCTGAACTTGGAATGATGTACCTTTAAATGACGTCATCCAAGATGGCGTCCGCCGAATTCCGATTGGCTGATAGGATTCTATCAGCCAATCGGAATTAAGTTAAAAAAATCTGATTGGCTGATTGAATCAGCCAATCAGATTCAAGTTCAATCCGATTGGCTGATCCAATCAGCCAATCAGATTGAGCTCGCATTCTATTGGCTGATCGGAACCTAGTTAAAATAATTAACAATTTACCTGTAAAATAAATATTAACCCTAACATAGCTACAATGTAATTATTAATTATATTGTAGCTATCTTAGGGTTTATTTTATAGGTAAGTATTTAGATTTAAATAGGAATATTTTAGTTTATAAATGAATTAGATTAATTTAATATAAATTTAGCTAGGGTTAGATAGAGTTAATATAGTTAATATAAATACTATAGTAACTATATTAACTATATTAACCCTAATATAATTAGGGTTAATATAGTTAATATATATAATGTAATACCTATATTAACTATAATATACTTAGGGTTAATATAGATAATATAGCTGGCGGCGGGGTAGGTAGATTAAATAAGGGATTAATCATTTTAATAGAGATGACGGCGGTGTAAGGGGCTTACATTAGGGGTTAATAATATTAATATAGATGGCGGCGGTGTTAGGGGCTCACTTTAGGGGGTTATAGATATAATATAGCTGGCGGCGAGGTACGGGAGCGGCGGTTTAGGGGTTAATAACTTTATTAGGTTGCGGGTGGGTACGGGAGCGGCGGTTTAGGGGTTAATAGCTTTTTTATTGTTAGGCTAGTGAGGGGGGATAGCGGATAGAGGGTTAGACAGTGCGGGCTATGTTAGGGAGGCGTGTTAGACAGTGCGGGCTATGTTAGGGAGGCGTGTTAGACAGTGCGGGTGTTTTAGACTTTAGTCAGGTTTTATAGGCGCCGGCAGATTCTAACGTGGCGCAAGTCACTGGCGACGCCAGAAATTTGTACTTGCGCAGATTTCTGGACATCGCTGGTTTGTGAGACTTACGGCACGTTAGCATCTGACGGCGACCTATATGGGATGGCTCGAGTTGCGAGCTGAAACTGCGGGCGACGCCGGTTCCCTCGCTTGCGCCGCAAACTGCGATCGATATCGGATCGCGCCCCAGATATTTAAACTAATTGGTTAGAAATGGTTAGAAATGATCAGATATTTAAACTAATTACACCTAATCTAATAGCCCTATCAAAATAAAAAAAGCCCCCCCCAACATAAAAATGAAAACCCTAGCCTTAACTAAACTACCAATAGCCCTTAAAAGGGCCTTTTACCTGTAAAAAAAAATACAAACAACCCCCAACAGTAAAACCCACCACCCACACAACCAACCCCCCAAATAAAATCCTAACTAAAAAAACCTAAGCTCCCCATTGCCCTGAAAAGGGCATTTGGATGGGCATTGCCCTTAAAAGGGCATTTAGCTCTTTTTTAAGTGCCCAAACCCTAATCACCTATCTACATTTATTAACCCCTAATCTGCCACCCCTAACATCACCGCCACCTATCTACATTTATTAACCCATAATCTGCCGTCCCCAACGTCGCCGCCACTATACTAAAGTTATTAACCCCTAAACCTAAGTCTAACCCTAACACCCACTAACTTAAATATAATTAAAATAAGTCTAAAGAAAACCTACTATTAATAACTAACGGCTAGATTTAGAGTTTTGTCGGTAAGGACCCGCGTAGCTAACGCTGGCTTTTTTCTGGCCGCATCTTTAAAATAACTCTGGTATTGAGAGTCCACAGAATGGCTGCGTTAGGCTCCAAAAAAGGAGCGTAGAGCATATTTAACGCCACTGCAACTCTCGATACCAGAGTTGCTTACGGACACGGCCAGCCTCAAAAACGTGCTTGTGCACGATTCCCCCATAGAAAACAATGGGGCTGTTTGAGCTGAAAAAAAAACTAACACCTGCAAAAAAGCCGCGTTCAGCTCCTAACGCAGCCCCATTGTTTGCTATGGGGAAACACTTCCTACGTCTGCACCTAACACTCTAACATGTACCCCGAGTCTAAACACCCCTAACCTTACACTTATTAACCCCTATTCTGCCGCCCCCGCTATCGCTGACCCCTGTATATTATTATTAACCCCTAATCTGCCACTCCGTAAACCGCCGCGACTTACATTATCCCTATGTACCCCTAATCTGCTGCCCCTAACACCGCCGACACCTATATTATATTTATTAACCCCTAATCTGCCCCCCACAACGTCGCCTCCACCTGCCTACACTTATTAACCCCTAATCTGCCGTCCGGACCTGAGCGCTACTATAATAAAGTTATTAACCCCTAATCCGCCTCACTAACCCTATAATAAATAGTATTAACCCCTAATCTGCCCTCCCTAACATCGCCGACACCTAACTTCAATTATTAACCCCTAATCTGCCGACTGGAGCTCACCGCTATTCTAATAAATGTATTAACCCCTAAAGCTAAGTCTAACCCTAACACTAACACCCCCCTAAGTTAAATATAATTTACATCTAACTAAATTAATTATCTCTTATTAAATAAATTATTCCTATTTAAAGCTAAATACTTACCTGTAAAATAAATCCTAATATAGCTACACTATAAATTATAATTATATTATAGCTATTTTAGGATTAATATTTATTTTACAGGTAACTTTGTAATTATTTTAACCAGGTACAATAGCTATTAAATAGTTAATAACTATTTAATAGTTACCTAGTTAAAATAATAACAAAATTACCTGTAAAATAAATCCTAACCTAAGTTACAATTAAACCTAACACTACACTATCATTAAATTAATTAAATAAAGTATCTACAATTACCTACAATTAAACCTAACACTACACTATCAATACATTAATTAAATACAAATAACTACAATGACATAAACTAACTAAAGTACAAAAAATAAAAAAGAACTAAGTTACAAAAAATAAAAAAATATTTACAAACATAAGGAAAATCTTACAACAATTTTAAACTAATTACACCTACTCTAAGCCCCCTAATAAAATAACAAAGCCCCCCAAAATAAAAAATGCCCTACCCTATTCTAAATTACTAAAGTTCAAAGCTCTTTTACCTTACCAGCCCTGAACAGGGCCCTTTGCGGGGCATGCCCGAAAGAATTCAGCTCTTTTGCCTGTAAAAAAAAACATACAATACCCCCCCCCCAACATTACAACCCACCACCCACATACCCCTAATCTAACCCAAACCCCCCTTAAATAAACCTAACACTAAGCCCCTGAAGATCATCCTACCTTGTCTTCACCTCACCAGGTTCACCGATCCGTCCTGGCTCAAAAATCTTCATCCAACCCAAGCGGGGGCTGGCGATCCATCATCCGGCGGCTGAAGAGGTCCAGAAGAGGCTCCAAAGTCTTCATCCTATCCGGGAAGAAGAGTAGATCCGGACCGGCAACCATCATCTTCCAAGCGGCATCTTCTATCTTCATCCGATGAGGACCGGCTCCATCCTGAAGACCTCCACCGCGGACCCATCTTCATCCGGCGACGTCCAACTGAAGAATGATGGTTCCTTTAAGGGACGTCATCCAAGATGGCGTCCCTCGAATTCCGATTGGCTGATAAGATTCTATCAGCCAATCGGAATTAAGGTAGGAATATTCTGATTGGCTGATGGAATCAGCCAATCAGAATCAAGATCAATCCATTCCGATCAGCCAATAGAATGCAAGCTCAATCTGATTGGCTGATTGGATCAGCCAATCGGATTGATCTTGATTCTGATTGGCTGATTCCATCAGCCAATCAGAATATTCCTGCCTTAATTCCGATTGGCTGATAGAATCCAATCAGCCAATCGGAATTCGAGGGACGCCATCTTGGATGACGTCCCTTAAAGGAACCGTCATTCTTCAGTTGGACGCCGCCGGATGAAGATGGGTCCGCGGTGGAGGTCTTCAGGATGGAGCCGGTCCTCATCAGATGAAGATAGAAGATGCCGCTTGGAAGATGATGGTTGCCGGTCCGGATCTACTCTTCTTCCCTGATAGGATGAAGACTTTGGAGCCTCTTCTGGACCTCTTCAGCCGCCGGATGATGGATCGCCAGCCCCCGCTTGGGTTGGATGAAGATTTTGGAGCCAGGACGGATCGGTGATCCTGGTATGGTGAAGACAAGGTAGGATGATCTTCAGGGGCTTAGTGTTAGGTTTATTTAAGGGGGGTTTGGGTTAGATTAGGGGTATGTGGGTGGTGGGTTGTAATGTTGGGGGGGGGTATTGTATGTTTTTTTTTACAGGCAAAAGAGCTGAATTCTTTCGGGCATGCCCCGCAAAGGGCCCTGTTCAGGGCTGGTAAGGTAAAAGAGCTTTGAACTTTAGTAATTTAGAATAGGGTAGGGCATTTTTTATTTTGGGGGGCTTTGTTATTTTATTAGGGGGCTTAGAGTAGGTGTAATTAGTTTAAAATTGTTGTAAGATTTTCCTTATGTTTGTAAATATTTTTTTATTTTTTGTAACTTAGTTCTTTTTTATTTTTTGTACTTTAGTTAGTTTATTTCATTGTAGTTATTTGTAGGTATTGTATTTAATTAATGTATTGATGTAACTTAGGTTAGGATTTATTTTACAGGTAATTTTGTAATTATTTTAACTATTTTAGCTATTAAATAGTTCTTAACTATTTAATAGCTATTGTACCTGGTTAAAATAAATACAAAGTTACCTGTAAAATAAATATTAATCCTAAAATAGCTATAATATAATTATAATTTATATTGTAGCTATATTAGGATTTATTTTACAGGTATTTAGCTTTAAATAGGAATAATTTATTTAATAAGAGTTAATTTATTTCGTTAGATTTAAATTATATTTAAGTTAGGGGGGTGTTAGTGTTAGGGTTAGACTTAGCTTTAGGGGTTAATACATTTATTAGAATAGCGGTGAGCTCCAGTCGGCAGATTAGGGGTTAATGTTCGAAGTTAGGTGTCGGCGATGTTAGGGAGGGCAGATTAGGGGTTAATACTATTTATCATAGGGTTAGTGAGGCGGATTAGGGGTTAATAACTTTATTATGATAGCGGTGCGGTCCGCTCGGCAGATTAGGGGTTAATAAGTGTAGGCAGGTGGAGGCGACGTTGTGGGGGGCAGATTAGGGGTTAATAAATATAATATAGGGGTCGGCGGTGTTAGGGGCAGCAGATTAGGGGTACATAGCTATAATGTAGGTGGCGGCTCTTTGCGGTCGGCAGATTAGGGGTTAATTATTGTAGGTAGCTGGCTGCGACGTTGTGGGGGGCAGGTTAGGGGTTAATAAATATAATATAGGGGTCGGCGGTGTTAGGGGCAGCAGATTAGGGGTACATAAGGATAACGTAGGTGGCGGTCAGCAGATTAGGGGTTAAAAAAATTAAATCGAGTGGTGGCGATGTGGGGGGGCCTCGGTTTAGGGGTACATAGGTAGTTTATGGGTGTTAGTGTAATTTTGAGTACAGTAGTTAAGAGCTTTATGAACCGGCGTTAGCCCAGAAAGCTCTTAACTACTGACTTTTTTCTGCGGCTGGAGTTTTGTCGTTAAATTTCTAACGCTCACTTCAGCCACGACTCTAAATACCGGAGTTAGAAAAATCCCATTGAAAAGATAGGATACGCAATTGACGTAAGGGGATCTGCGGTATGGAAAAGTCGCGGCTGAAAAGTAAGCGTTAGACCCTTTTTTGAGTGACTCCAAATACCGGAGGTAGCCTAAAACCAGTGTTAGGAGCCTCTAACGCTGGTTTTCACGGCTACCGCCAAACTCCAAATCTAGGCCTAAATAATTCCTATTTAAAAATAAATACTTACCTGTAGAATAAACCCTAAGATAGCTACAATATAACTAATAGTTACATTGTATCTAGTTTAGGGTTTATTTTTATTTTACAGGCAAGTTTTTATTTATTTTTAACTAGGTAGAATAGTTACTAAATAGTTATTAACTATTTAATAACTACCTAGCTAAAATAAATACAAATTTACCTGTAAAATAAAACCTAACCTGTCTTACACTAACACCAAACCTTACACTACAATTAAATAAATTACCTAAATGAAATACAATTACCTAAATTAAATACAACTACCTAAATTACAAAAATAAACAAAAAACAAATTACAAGATATTTAAACTAATTACACCTAATCTAATAGTCCTATCAAAATAAAAAAGCACCCCCAAAATAAAAAAAAACTTGCCTAAACTAAACTACCAATAGCCCTTAAAAGGGCCTTTTGCGGGGCATTGCCCCAAATAAATCAGCTCTTTTACCTGTAAAAAAAAATACAAACAACCCCCAACAGTAAAACCCACCACCCACACAACCAACCCCCCAAATAAAATCCTAACTAAAAAAACCTAAGCTCCCCATTGCCCTGAAAAGGGCATTTGGATGGGCATTGCCCTTAAAAGGGCATTTAGCTCTTTTTTAAGTGCCCAAACCCTAATCTAAAATCAAAATCCACCCAATAAACCCTTAAATAAAACTAACACTAACCCCCGAAGATCCACAGTTTTGAAGACAGGACATCCATCCTCAACGAACCCGGGAGAAGTCTTCATCCAAACGGCAAGAAGTCCTCAACGAAGCCGGGAGAAGTTTTCATTCAAGCTGGAAGAAGTGGTCCTCCAGAAGGGCAGAATTCTTCATCCAGACGACATCTTCTATCTTCATCCATCCAGCGCGGAGCGGGTCCATCTTCAAGACATCCGGAGCATCCTCTTCAATCGAAGTCTTCTTCCAGAATGAAGGTTCCTTTAAGTGACGTCATCCAAGATGGCGTCCCTTGAATTCCGATTGGCTGATAGAAATCAGCCAATCGGAATTAAAGGTGAAAAAATCATATTGGCTGATGCAATCAGCCAATAGGATTGAGCTCACATTCTATTGGCTGTTCCAATTAGCCAATAGAATGCAAGCTCAATCCTATTGGCTGATTGGATCAATCAATAGGGTTGAAGCTCAATCCTATTGCTGATTGCATTGAAGAGGATGCTCCGCGCCAGATGTCTTGAAGATGGACCCGCTGGAGGACCATTTCTTCCGGCTTGGATGAAGACTTCTCCCCGCTTTGTTGAGGACTTCTTGCCGCTTGGATGAAGACTTCTCCTGGCTTCGTTGAGGATGGATGTCTGGTCTTTAAAACTGTAAGTGGATCTTCGGGGGTTAGTGTTAGGTTTTTTTAAGAGTTTATTGGGTGGGTTTTGATTTTAGATTAGGGTTTGGGCACATGCCCATCCAAATGCCCTTTTCAGGGCAATGGGGAGGTTAGGTTTTTTTAGTTAGGATTTTATTTGGGGGGTTTGTTTTGTGGGTGGTGGGTTTTACTGTTGGGGGGTTGTTTGTATTTTTTTTTTACAGGTAAAAGAGCTGATTTATTTGGGCAATGCCCTACAAAAGGCCCTTTTAAGGGCTATTGGTAGCTTAGTTTAGGATAGGGTTTTTTATTTTGGGGGGCTTTTTTATTTTGATAGGGCTATTAGATTAGGTGTAATTAGTTTAAATATCTGATAATTTCTTTTTTATTTTGTGTAATTTAGTGTTTTGTTTTGTTTTTGTAATTTAGGTAATTGTATTTAATAAATGTAATTTATTTAATTGTAGTGTAAGGTTAGATGTTAGTGTAACTCAGGTTAGGTTTTATTTTACAGGTAAATTTGTATTTATTTTAGCTAGGTAGTTAGTAAATAGTTAATAACTATTTACTAACTAGTCTACCTAGGTAAAATAAATACAAACTTGCCTGTAAAATAAAAATAAAACCTAAGCTAGATACAATGTAACTATTAGTTATATTGTAGCTAGCTTAGGGTTTATTTTATAGGTAAGTATTTAGTTTTAAATAGGAATAATTTAGGTAATGATAGTAGGTTTTATTTAGATTTATTTTTATTATATTTAAGTTAGGGGGTGTTAGGGTTAGTGTTAGACTTAGGTTTAGGGGTTAATAACTTTAGTATAGTGGCGGCGGCAGATTAGGGGTTAATAAATGTAAGTAGGTGGTGGCGATGTTAGGGGTGGCAGATTAGGGGTTAATAATATTAACTAGTGTTTGTGATGCGGGAGTGCGGCGGTTTAGGGGTTAATATGTTTATTATAGTGGCGGCGATGTCGGGAGCGGCAGATTAGGGGTTAATAATTTTATTTTAGTGTTTGTGATGCGGGAGGGCCTCGGTTTAGGTGTTAATAGGTAGTTTATGGGTGTTAGTGTACTTTGTAACACTTTAGTTATGAGTTTTATGCTATAAAGATATATCTTGAAGCGCCAAGATATCAACCATACAAGCTGTACTTCAAAGTGCGGAATCTCCCAACCGGATCCCCAAATTTCAATGTAATAAAGTGCTTGGTGAGTACAGCGCTACAATACCCTAAGGGAAGGGTATGTGGCTAAATATGGTGTCCACGATTGGTAATAATATCTATAATAGGTGATAGCAAATGGGCCTAACTAAATGTGTGTGGAATAGAAATCGAAAAGCAGAAATGTAATAAATCAAATATTCCTATAAACTTAGTTCATAACATTTAATATGACATAAGAAATTAAAATCCTTAACAATTAAAGCATACATAAAATACAATATATTTACGAAGAAAACTTTGAAACAAAGACTAATGGTACCATTGTGTGTCCATGAAAAAAATGTCCAAATGTTAATATAGCTATTAATCCTGAGAGTCCAAAAAAAAGGAGTCAATGATCCTATAATGTGTCGAACTGATTTAATATCCCAATGATGGTGTATTCAAACTATGTATATTAAGGTGATCACTCAGTGAAATGTGAAAAAATTCCCTACAAGTCTCCTTGCAAAATCAAAAATTGAAAACAAAATTCTAAATTCCCAAAATGTGATATCACAGCTGTGTGCAAAGGATTGAAAAAATGAAAAAATGAAAAATTTAAAAATGAAAGTCAAATATCAAAAAATCAAAAAGTGAAAAAATGATAAAAAAAAAAAAAAGATAAGAAAATGAAGATTATGGTGGGGTGTACACCAAAAATACCTTTGTGAATGTCTAGTGTATCCTTGGAAAGTAAAATAGAACAAATTATCCCAAAATTAATGTGTGGTGCTTGAAGAACATCGAAACAAGTGTGGTTATAGGATTCCTAAGTGTTGATCCTCTTCTTAAGAAATGTATTAGAACTTTGGTGATGTCATCTTGACCTATAAAATGGTACAAAAAACAAACATAGTGCAATAAAGCTACTATATAGTAGAAATAAAGGTGTTAAACTCACCAACTGAGATCCTGAGCCGTAATACCAGTATCAACGCGTTTCGGTCCACAAAGGACCTTTCTCAAGACTGGTACCGGCTCTCTAGTTTGCCCACCTTAAATATTTTGGTTAGCCAATGAAAATGGATCGATTTGGCGCCTAAAATTTGCGCCAAAAACCCGCGCAGAAAATTGCGTTTTTTTTGGTGTATATAATCCTAACTGTTAGTGGCTGTATATATACCTTCTATATATATATATATATATATATATATATATATATATATATATATATATATATATATATATATATATATATATATCATGCTACAATGAGGTCTGTTATGTGTAAGTCCATATCGCGATTACCGGATGTTTACACAGGAAGTGGGATTTGACCGGAAGTGACGTTATGGCTTGTATAACTACTTTCGGTTGGCGCTACTTTACCGCAAGCATGCCTTTGTCTCTGGGAGCTGGGTCTTTGATGACCTGAGGGGTATATGAATAGTGTAGTTTCTAATGTGTTATAGTCGGTGGTATTAGGCTCAGGATCTGTCTAGTATGCCAAAAAAACGTGTGCATATATATGATGACCGTTATCGGAAACGTTATCTATAACAGATTACAAGATCTATGAGACATATAATAATACATATAAAAATACAAAAAAACATAATAACATAAAAAATCATACAGTGATCTATAACAGATTCCAGGATCTGTATGACAATTAAAAATAAAAAGCATAACATTTTTAAAAAAATTCAAACAGTATGCAGGTTATATATTATAAATAACAAATCCACGTTATATTTAATTGTATATATATAAAACATATAAAAGCGTATGAAGTGAGAATGGAGATTTAGAATATCTGGGTCTAGGAACCAAATTTCTTTGGAAATAATAGACCCTTCCTATTAATAATCATGTTATGTATAAATGAGTATAAGACCCTACAGAAAAATACATAAAACCTTATTACAACATATAAAAGCCCATTTAATATAAGAAATTGTGGGTATAAAAATGAAGTTAAAAAATGAGAATTGGACCATAAGAATTAGAAAGCTGGGTTAAAAGGTCTGGACTGAAAAAAATCCAGGATATTTTCTGATGTCAACCTTAAATATATACCTTAAAACGACTTTTAAAAGGATGTAGTTTTAAAATCCTAAAATACTTTAACTAGAACTCTAAACTCTAAAACTCCAGGTATCAGAATTTAAAAATTTCAGGATATATAAATGGATTCCTTAGATGTATTTCCACATTTTCCCCATTACACCAACGTTATAAGGGATCAGATATGGGGTTAAGGGATATTAGATGCCAAGTGGAATCAGCTCATAATAGATGGAATATTGCCATGCTGCTATTTAGACCTTTAGTTGTCTTTCGAAATCCCCCCCTCTCCAATTTTCTATTGGTCTACTGATGCCCATATATTTAAAAGTTTTATTACTACCATTGTGGACTTCCTTAAAATGTTTATATAGTGGAAAGTCCTCCTTGCCCCACTTTATCTGTAGAAGGTGCTCTCTGATTCTATCCCGGAGTTTCCTGGAGGTTTGCCCTACATATTGTAGTCCACATCCACATTCAATTAGATATATGATGCCCGAGTCCTGACATCTGATCATTTCTTTCATATTAAAGGACTCTTGTGTAATCTTAGATTTAAACGTATGGCTTTTCCTACCATGTTTACAGGCTTTACACAGATGGCATGGAAAAAAACCTTTTAGTTGTTTGCCATATATGTCATTTATTCTGTTTTTTTTGGTCGCTGTAGGGACACTAGGGGCAATCATAGTCTTTAGATTTTTTGTTTTCCTATATATGAACGTTGGGGACTCTTCCAGATCCTTCCCAATCACATTATCTTCTTTGAGAAAATGCCAATGTTTTTTAATTATCTTTTCAATTAAAAACTTGTTCTCACTGTATTCTGAAATAAAGGGTACCTTTATGGTATTGCTTCCTTGTAGGGTCTTTTCTTTGTATTTTAGCATGGATCCTCTGTCCATTTTCTCCACTTCTTCTATCGTCTTATGTATAGTCTTTTCGTCGTATCCCCTATCTATGAAACTTTTCTTCAGGATTTCAGACTGTTCCTTCCATTTATCTGTATCGGAGCACTTTTTCCTGATCCTCATCATCTGTCCTTTCGGAATATTTGATTTCCATCTATGATGGTGACAACTGGTTTGATGGATGTAGTTACTACAATCTACATCCTTAAAGTATGTAGATGTCGAGAGTTTCCCTTCTTTTACATTTATATTCAGATCTAGAAAGTGGATGTTATATTTACTTATTTCGTATGTGAATTTTAGATTCATTCTGTTGTTGTTCTTCACATTTATGGTATGTTGAAGGTCTTCAACAGACCCCTTCCACACAATAAGGATGTCATCTATGTATCTCTTATATAGGACCAGGTCTGCGCCTGCTGGTCAGGAGTCCCAAAACAGGTTCTCCCATTGGCCCATATACAAGTTGGCGTAGCTAGGCGCAAACCTGGTCCCCATAGCTGTTCCACATTTTTGGTTGTAAAATACTCCTCTGTCATTAAAATAATTATGACTGAGGATGTATGAGATACCTTCCAGGACAAATTCTCTTTGTTCCTGACTCAGTTCACTATCCTTCTCCATATAATACCTGACTGCTCCTAGACCCAGATCATGTGGGATGCTCGTATAAAGAGCAGTGACGTCACAGGTTGCCAGAATGTATTCTCTGTCCCATTCCAGACTGTTAAGTACATTCAAGACTTCAGTCGAATCCTTAAGATACGAGGGCAATTTTTGTACATGTTTCTGGAGTCTCCTGTCCATGTATTCAGATAGGTTGCAGGTAATTGAGCCTATGCCTGATATAATAGGCCTACCAGGAGGATTATTCAGCCTCTTGTGGATTTTAGGAAGGTAGTAAAATACAGGTATCCTTGGGTGTTGAATGGATTACTCCTTTCCTTTTGGCTGACAGAAGTATGGAGTCTAGTTCTCTTTTATATCTTTCTGTAGGGTCCGAATTTAGAACTTCATAAGTCTCTAAATTCCCCAGAATTCTATCTGACTCCTTATTATAGTGTTCTTTATTTAAAATAACAATCCCCCTCCCTTATAGGCCGGTTTCACTATAATAGCTTTATTATCTTCTAGACCTTTTATCGTGTCCATCTGTGACTTGGTTAAATTATGGTGGAATTTTTTGATGTTGTTGTTCTTAAGTTTCTTTATATCATAACATACTACATTCTCAAATGTCTCAATTTGGGGTCCCTTATGTGTAATGGGGAAAAAAGTGGATTTAGGCTTAAGGTTCATATATTCTAATTTCTCTTGTGTCTGATTACCAATAGCTTTCATGTCTGTATTTGGTTGAGAGTTTGTTTTTTCCAATGCTGATTTACAAAAAAATCTTTTAAGAGTAAGCTTTCTCACTAGCTGTTTCACATGTGTATAGGTTTGGAATTTATCCAAGCCTCTCGATGGAGCATAAGAAAGACCCAAGGACAGTACTTCCTTGTCCTTTTGGTTTAGATTTATATTACTCAAATTGTATATCCCTCTGTTATCTGTGTCTTTCAGATCATTAGTATGATTATTGATATCATTACTTGTAGAGGGAATGTTGATAGGTTTGTCCTCACATATTTTGAGTGTCTGTGGGACTTCCAAAGATTTCTTTGTCAACTTTATGCCTGCTCTTCTACCTCTATGGGTTTTCTTTTTAGGCTTGGATTTGGTGACTCCTCTGTGTCTTGTCTTCTGTCCTTTCTTTTCGATTGTTTGTTTCTGTCTATGAGTGTCATTGTTCCTTCTCCTAAAAAATGATGGTTGTTTTGGTCTGTGACCTTTCCTGATGGTTGATTATTTGTGTGTCTCTGTACTGAGGGAGTGGGGCTATTTAAGTCCACTGTCTGTCTCAGAGATTCGAATCTGTTCATGGTCAATGTGGGAGTCTCTACCCAACTATTTCTTTATCTATCGTTAGACGTATTCCTAGAGTAATGGCTCTGGTTTTCTTGAAAATGTACTCTTGGGTACATCTGTTGTTGTCTGTTCCTATAGCCAAAGTTATCTCTATTAGTATATATGTCTCTATCTTCATAGGGGGGAAACCTGGTGTGATATTGATTGTTATAATTGCGGGGTGACCTACCCCTAAATTCATCACCTCTTATTTGTGGATAAAAATGTGTCCCCTTATAATCATTCTGTCTGAAATGATTACCATATCCCTGATATGGATTTCTATGATAATGTGGATAGTGTCTAGCCTGAGGTGGTCTGTAGTATGATTGTGTCTGACTCCAATTATCTGATTCTCTAGGTCTAAAATAGTCTCTATGGTTCCTCTTAATATAGTTCCTAGAGTTCTGGGGGCCCCTATACTGTTTGTCTCTTGGATCTAGGTGGTCCCTTTCATGAATTGTGTCTCTGTTGTAATCATGGGGAACAGAGTGGTTAAAACTGCTGTTTTGTCCCCATTGAGTATGTGCCTGTTTGTTTTTCTCTTTATTCCTATTGCCCCTAGGGGCAACTACAGTCCATTCCTCCTCCATATGGGAAGTATTGTTATCTGTGTTAGGTTCACTTACTTCAAAAGTGTCTTCCCTATTTTGGGTGGCCAGATTTAGATCTCTGTGTATTTTCTTGGTTTTTTTAGAGATAATATCATCTTTGATCTTTTTAATCTTACAGCAAAGTTGTTCTTGCTTAGTTTTAAATACACTAAGATCTTTGATATGCTCCATCTTATTTTCTTCCTCTTTTATATTTTTATCTAGACCTACCAATAAAAAACTCCGGTAGTCTATAATTATCTGCATCAGTTTTTGTGATATTTCTTTAATGGCTGTCTCCCATCTGTTGGAATATTCCTGGCTTTCAATATTAAATGAATATATTCATATAATATAATGAATATAATTAAATATTAAATGAACAATTTTTCTGTTTTATGCTACAGCTTTGTAACGTAAAACTCATAACTACTGACTTTAGATTGCGTTACGAATCTTGCGGTATAGGCTGTACCGCTCACTCTTTGGCCTCCCAGAAAAAGCTTGTAATATCGACGCTATGGAAGTCCCATTGAAAAAAGACTTTACGCAAATTGCATAAGTTAATTTGCGTTACGGCCAAAAAAGTGTGCGGTACAGCCTTTTTGACAAGACTCGGTAGTGAAAAAGCAGCGTTATAACCCATAACGCTGCTTTTTCACTCATAACGTAAAACTCATAATCTAGCTGACTTGTAGCAGAATAATTGAAGAGCACTAAACTACACTAAACTACATGATAAAATAACCTATTTTTTGCAGTATAGTATCCTATTTAGTGCCTTGATATATCAATTTTTTTATCCCCGTTGTGCTGGCTGTGGCTGCCAAGCTCCCGAGTCCACAACATGGAGCGGCAATAGTGCAGTGACTCAGCCCCCCTGCTTTGGTGATCAGTGTAGGCACAATAGAGAGTGGGTGGAGCGTCATTGGTAACGGTGGTCCATCTCATGCGCAAATATAGCGACAATGTAACAACATGTTATGGCACCTCCAATGTGTCCCAGCAGCAGATAAATTCAATCCAAAGCAGAAGAACAATAAAACATAACCTTTTATCCATTCATTAAAAGCATAGAAAAATATGTGCGGCATAAATCCATAATAAATCAAAGTGCTGGCTTTTAGCTAGCACCCAGTAGTGCATTACTGCTCTTTCAACAAGGGATACCAAGAGAATGAAGCAAATTAGATTATAGACGTTAACTGGAAAGTTGTTTAAAATTGTATATACTGGGGGCGGAGCCAGCAGCCGAAGCTACAAGACGTGCCATACTTGAGCTCCTGATATTTACTCAAAAAATACTTATATTTATGGCAAGTTGAGATCTTTTATTCCCCATTATTCGACCTTTTAACATGTAATAGCACAAGAGGACATAGGATTTGAGGCTATGGGAGACAAATAACGGACTAAGTAACAAATACAAAGACTTTTCTACTTGCTAAGATCGTGACATGGGGTGGACCTCCACTCTGAAACCGACTAAGCACCGTCTCTTTATTTATTGTAAAATCTTCTATTGTCTTAGAACTCTATAATCTACATCATGGCAAGGCAAATCATAGCTGCACTTCATGATTTAGAGCTTTTGTTAGACAACCACCGATGAGCTCTTACTGGAGAATTGAGAGCCGCCATGACTCTACAACAGCTTGAGCTGCCGCCAGAGAGAATTGAGGAGGTGGCTGGTGTTTATGATATACCGACAGGGATTCTGAATATTCATCGGGAGGCCGAGGGAGTATTCAGCACAACTATTCAGAGACCCAGTCCTGAGCGGAGAGATCGGATACCTCCCTGTGAACGACACAGCACTACGAAGCTCTCAGATGTAGGCACTGATCCTGAGCGGCATGGCGCAATGCTGCTGAAGACGGCTCTGAGACAAGTGAAAAGAAGGAGACGGAGCGGTAACCTAAATGTCACATCTCACCCTCTTCATCTCAACATGGAGTCTGACCTGACAAGCACAGACACGGAGACGCTGCAGAGCAAGTCACTAGATCCCGAAGCCCACTTGAAGTTACCCCCTAAACGTTACTCTCTGCCTGGACTCATCCAGAGTCACACTGATTCCATTAGAGGGGAATGTTCTGATACCCGAGTTGGAATTGGGTAGGCACTTTCTTTTTCTAGAGAATATCGGACGGATCAGGAGAGCTGATTTACTGCCAAATGACTGTCCCTTAGGGGAATTGGGATAAAGACATGCCAACTTCAGCCTTCAGACTTTCTGATAGCGCCCACACTGGTTACAGGTCTCTTACAAGTATATAACCACACACTGACTAGTAACTGATCCGTAGTTTTATTGAAGTATACTAGCGTATTTTTATTATGTTAATTATTTACTGCCCTATATAGATAATGTTAAATAAGCAATACCTTATAATAGCAGTTTGTTATATCAAGCAATTGTTAACGTGGATAATCATTCCCTATTGCTATGTGTTTATAATGCCATTTTGGAAAGGGGCCTGTTACAGGGGATTTAACCCTTGCTTATATAACCTACAAGTTGTGTGTGTTTACTAAGTTAAGCTTTGGATCCCAGTATCCAATCTTTATTTGAGATCATTTCTCTCCCCTCACTTTATATCTACAGTTACTCTAAGGAAAAGGCAACGAATATCTAGGTATAGATTTCCTGATTTTGTTAAAATGTGTTAATGCCTGACAAAACCATCCTTCTCTACATCTTTTTTAGTCACAAGTCTGTTCACAAAGTGTAATTGCTTAGTATTTTTATGGGGTTTTGTCATATCTCTGTGTATGACCTCGATACTTTGAATGTCTTAAGTTTTGTCAACACATATACCCCCCCACCACCCAAATGAAACAGTCAGTAGTGGATGTAGACAATAACACCAGCTGCCTTAAGACAACATGTGCACTCAATTTCAATATTTGCACACCAACAGACTTTTACTACAGTTCTCATGTGCCCCACTATTAGCTTAAAAGTCCATTATTGGTTTCACTCCCTATCAGATCTCTACATTGATTAACTGTTAAACGTTAGGGTCTAATTTGTCCGTACCTGCTAGAACCACTCATATGCTAGCCTTAAATATTTGCTCCTACAGTTGAAATTCCCATTGCACTCCAAGTTTGTGTATTATCTGTGGTCATGCCTTTGCTCAGGGTTGTACTCCTATTCATAAATGTCAAGTAGATTTGGTCCTAGTAACAAACTACTTCTATTACTATATTGATTAGTTGTATAAAAGATTTTATGCATAGCAGTAGGTCAGATTTAGCAGAAATGCTGTGGTATGATTGATAATGTATTCCTATCCTAACATGCTGTTCTAGAGTTAAACATTTTACTGGCGCTTTCTAATATTCTACATCCTTACTTGGTATGTTTGCTATAAACTTCGCTATACTATATTAACCAGCTATGGCACACTAATGTATCGACAGCTCCTTTTGATTGGGCCAGCTAAAATGCGAGCTTAGCTTACATAGAATAATCAATATGTCATACCCAGGTGAGTTCCTTAGCTTACACTAGCCATAGTTTCACATTGGTGATGCATGGTGTTTTGTTATGCTAGTTGCATGTTTGAATAAGGCTGTATCAGTGGGGTGGCAATTCAAGTCTCACAGCTATGAGCTTATTATCGCTTATTATATTATGTGCCCAAATGCTCAATAAATATTTATGTTCTAGTTTATTACCCAATAATACAATCTAAGTAATGCAGATGATGTATATAATAGGTTCATTTACATATCTTAGTTTCCAAATGTCCGCGGGCTTGTGTTATTGTTGAATACCTTAAGGTGATGCATACTGGCTAATATCATCCCAGCTAGGGCCTTACAGAGACAGTCTATACTCTATCTCAATTGGGATGCCACTTATACCTATAGCTACCATCTTTTCTATACTAAGGATATATATGAGAATTACTCTGCAAGCCTTATTATCGTTCTTTCTCAAGAAAATGATATTGAGATGGCTTGTACAAATTATCTGTCACTGCTGGGCCCCTCTCCTTCCTTTCCCGCCGGTACTGGTTGCCTGCGGGTCATACCCCTTCTCCTTTTTCCCGCATCGTCTATAGCTGACATTTCCCCAGGAGAGGGGCTCACTCAATATAACCTATGGCTCCGTCTCCCCCCCCCCCACCTTCACCTTTAGCTACTGTCCACCCCCATTTTAGGTGGACAAATAAGCGGTATTTACCCGCTATTGATATCATTCTGTTATAAGTTGCTCTTAGCCTTTTGTCCACAAAGAAAATGAGGCAATTTGCCCTCCACTTACGTGTATCTAGTAGGAGCAACTTGTTATGATCCCCCATAATTTATAAACTCTCAGATAATAAATACGCATATTTTATAATTAACATATCATTCTATAAGAAGTATAAGTTTTTCGGGTTGTTTAAAATCTATCACTATCTTATGTGTTTATATAGGAAACAAAAGGAAAAAAGAGGTAATGCTTGATTATATGTATTTGATTTCGTACTTGCATACAATGTCCCCTATATTCATTGAGTTCTTTTGGTGAGATACTCATATAATATCTGAATTAAGATTTCTTCATTCTCTTATATGTAAAGGTTTCATTGTCCAATGGATAAACAATGTCTTGTATGCAGAATTTATCAAAGAGATGTAAAATGTATATTATGTTTATGTTCTTTCTTTTTCTTGTATTGCCTCAATAAAAATCTTTGATTAAAAAAAAAAAAATTGTATATACTATCTTATTGGTTTTCAAAGTGCGAGGTGGGAACCCCCCGGGGGTCGCCAGAGCATATAAGGAGCATATAATTTCTTTCAATTTTCTTTAAAAATAAAAAAAATAAAGTAACATCTATTATGGGGGAAGGCGCTGTGTCAGAGGGGAGGCCCACGGCCTAACACTTTGAAATTACCTGATCTATCTGAATCATGAAAGAACATAATTTGGCTTTCACGTCCCTTTAATGTGTATGTAAGTGTCTTGTGATTTATTTAGAAGTATGCGATTGCATGCATTACATTTCCTGGTTGCGATATTTATCTCGTGTTCAGCAAACCACGCTATTACTTGTCTGGTCTATAAAAGGTTGTATACATATAACATACATACTTTTAGTTTTCCTTTTTATGTTTTTCAGTGATTTTTCAGACAATAACTATCATATCCTGTTAGTCACCATCTATATATCTCCCATAAACTGAACTAGTTTTAGCTAGAATCTGAGAAATATAAAAAAGCCACTCAACAGTGATAAACGTCTTTCAAAACTTCCAGTTTTTTTTTAACCCTTTCGTGACAGGGTTAAAGTGTCTACATCGGAACACCTGTTCCGATGTAGACAAATTGAAACTACGCGATCGTGCATACGATCGCGAGATTTCAATTATTGGATCGCATCTGGGGGGCGTCCCTACAACCCTAGGAACGCCCTCCAGACCGCGATCAAGTCCTTGAAGCGCAGAAGGCTTCAGGACAGCCGTTTGATATGACGTTCTATTCCGTCATAACGGCTTTAAAGCCCAGTGTAAATATGACGGAATAGAACGGCATAACGGCGTTAAAAGGTTAAACATCAGTTACTGAATATCTAATAAACATTTCCTAAGAGTCATAGAAAGAACTTACATACTGTACTTGGGAATCGGGATTTGTACTTTAAATTTAAGAATTCAGCACAAATGTGATGCCAGTTTTACCAAAGAGTTTTAGTAGCTCAGCTGTAGTTGAAATTAATGATTCAGTGAAATGGAATCATATGGGAAAAGTTTAGATTTGGAGTAACCAGTATTCTCTACAAAAATAAGTCATTAATAACAAAGCTCTTGCACTGCAGAATTCACACACACAAAAAACATTTACAGGGGCATGATACACTTTGAATTTTGCAGGGCTATACAAATAAATGATTATAAAAGTCTAGGTTACAAGTGGAGTGGTATTTAGTGCTCCCGCTCGAGCACTAATACTGCTGAAAGTAAATTTTATGCTTGCAGGTTAGCATGCGTATTACAAGTTGAAATTAATTTTGTGAGCAAGCGAAACTAAAAAACCCAACACTTTTACTAATGTGCTAACCCGATACTGTGTTTAACCAAGTGCTCTAAACCAGAAGGTAGTTATGCATATTTTACATTCCAATGTTTATCACATAGAAGAAAATATTATTTTTATTTTTAAATATATATATATATATGACGAATGGTTTGTAAAATAAATATATATATATATATATATATATATATATATATACATATATATCTATATGAATATACAGTATATAGGTAAAAATATATACAAATAAATAGGAATATTTAAAAACACTCTTTACCATATGTGAAGAACATTCGGCTATATTACGAGTTTTGCATTATGAGTAAAAAAGCAGCGTTAAGCCTCATACCGCTGCTATTACGAGCCTTGTAAGTACAGTTGTCCCGCACACTTTTTTAGCCATACCGCAACTTAACTTACGCAATTTTCGTAAAGTCTTTTTTTAATGGGACTTCCATTGCGCCAGTATTACAAGCTTTTTTTTTAGACCAAAAAGTGAGCGGTACAGCCTATCCCGCAAGATTTGTAGCGCATTCTAAAGTTAGTAGTTATGAGTTTTACACTACAAAGTCGTAGCATAAAACTCATAGCTAAAGTGCTAAAAAGTACACTAACACCCATAAACCACCTATTAACCACTAAACCGAGGCCCTCCCGCATCGCAAACACTAAAATAAAAATATTAACCCCTAATCTGCCGCTCCAGACATCGCTGCCACTAGAATAAACATATTAACCCCTAAACTGCCACACTCCCGCCTCGCAAATACTAGTTAAATATTATTAACCCCTAATCTGCTGTCCCTAACTTTGCCACCACCTACCTACATTTATTAACCCCTAATCTGCCGCCGCCAACGTTGCCGTCACTATACTAAATTTATTAACCCCTAAACCTAAGTCTAACCCTAACACCCCCTAACGTAAAGATAATTAAAATAAATCTAAAGAAAATCTACTATCATTACCTAAATAATTCCTATTTAAAACTAAATACTTACCTGTAAAATAAACCCTAAGCAAGCTACAATATAACTAATAGTTATATTGTATCTAGCGTAGGGTTTATTTTTATTTTACAGGCAAGTTTGTATTTATTTTAACTAGGTAGAATAGTTACTAAATAGTTATTAACTATTTAATAACTACCTAGATAAAATAAATACAATTTTACCTGTAAAATAAAAACCTAACCTGTCTTACACTAACACCTAACCTTACACTACAATTAAATAAATTACCTAAATGAAATACAATGACCTAAATTAAATACAAATACCTAAATTACAAAAATAAACAAACACTAAATTACACAAAATAAAAAACAAATTACAAGATATTTAAACTAATTACACCTAATCTAATAGCCCCATCAAAATAAAAAAGCACCCCCAAAATAAAAAAACCCTAGCCTAAACTAAACTACAAATAGCCCTTAAAAGGGCCTTTTGCGGGGCATTGCCCCAAAGAAATCAGCTCTTTTACCTGTAAAAAAAAAATACAAACAACCCCCCCAACAGTAAAACCCACCACCCACACAACCAAACCCCCCACATAAAACCCTAACTAAAAAAACCTGAACTCCTCATTGCCCTGAAAAGGGAATTTGTATGGGCATTGCCCTTAAAAGGGCATTTAGCTCTATTGCTGCCCAACCCGTAATCTAGCTTAGGGTTTATTTTTATTTTACAGGCAAGTTTGTATTTATTTTAACTAGGCAGAATAGTTACTAAATAGTTATTAACTATTTAATAACTACCTAGATAAAATAAATACAATTTTACCTGTAAAATAAAACCTAACCTGTCTTACACTAACACCTAACCTTACACTACAGTTAAATAAATTGCCTAAATTAAATACAATTACCTAAATTAAATACAAATACCTAAATTACAAAAAAAAAAAAAACACTAAATTACACAAAATAAAAAAAAACCTAGCCTAAACTAAACTATGAATAGCCATTAAAAGGGCTTTTTGCAGGGCATTGCCCCAAAGAAATTAGCTCTTTTACCTGTAAAAAAAAATAAATACAAACAACCCCCCAACAGTAAAACCCACCACCCACACAACCAACCCCCCAAATAAAACCCTAACTAAAAAAACCTAAGCTCCCCATTGCCCTTAAAAGGGCATTTAGCTCTATTGCTGCTCAAACCCTAATCTAAAACTAAAACCCACCCAATAAACTCTTAAAAAAAAACTAACACTAACCCCTGAAGATCCACTTGCAGTTTTGAAGAGCCAACATCCATCCTCAACGAAGTCGGGAGAAGTCTTCAGCGAAGTGGCAAGAAATCCTCAACGAATCCGGGAGAAGTAGTCCTCCAGATGGGCAGAAGTCTTCATCCAGACGGCATCTTCTATCTTCATCCATCCGGCGTGGAGCGGGTCCATCTTCAAGACATCCGGCGCAGAGCATCCTCTTGGCGTCATCCAAGATGGCATCCCTTAGATTCTGATTGGCTGAATTGGAATTAGGGTTGAAAAAATCCTATTGGCTGATGCAGATCATTTACATATTTTTCCAGGGTCCCAATGTTGCCCAGCCATATGCCAAATGTTATCAATGTATCGCCACCAGGTGGCGTCATACTGCAAAAAAAATGGATGACTATATACAAAATGCTCCTCATAGACATTCATGTATATATTGGCGTAAGTCAGCAAATAGGATTGAGCTTGCATTCTATTGGCTGTTCCAATCAGCCAATAGAATGCAAACTCAATCCTATTGGCTGATTAGATCAGCCAATAGGATTGAAATTGATTCCTATTGGCTGATTGCATCAGCCAATAGGATTTTTTCAACCTTAATTCCGATTGGCTGATTCTATCAGCCAATCGGAATCTAAGGGACGCCATCTTGTATGACGTCACTTAAAGGAACCTTCATTCGTCGGGAGTCGTCGGAAGAAGAGGATGCTCCGCGCCAGATGTCTTGAAGATGGACCCGCTCCGTGCCGGATGGATGAAGATAGAAGATACCGTCTGGATGAAGACTTCTGCCCATCTGGAGGACCACTTCTCCAGGCTTCGATGAAGACTTCTCCCGGTTTCGTTGAGGACTTCTTGCCGCTTCACTGAGGACTTCTCCCGGCTTCATTGAGGATGGATGTCGGCTCTTCAAAACTGTAAGTGGATCCTCAGGGGTTAGTGTTAGGTTTTTTTTAAGGGTTTATTGGGTGGGTTTTAGTTTTAGATTACGGGTTGGGTAGCAATAGAGCTAAATGCCCTTTTAAGGGCAATGCCCATACAAATTCCCTTTTCAGGGCAATGGGGAGTTCAGGCTTTCTTAGTTAGGGTTTTATGTGGGGGGTTTGGTTGTGTGGGTGGTGTGTTTTACTGTTGGGGGGTTGTTTGTATTTTTTTTTTACAGGTAAAAGAGCTGATTTCTTTGGGGCAATGCCCCGCAAAAGGCCCTTTTAAGGGCTATTTGTAGTTTAGTTTAGGCTAGGGTTTTTTTATTTTGGGGGTGCTTTTTTTATTTTGATGGGGCTATTAGATTAGGTGTAATTAGTTTAAATATCTTGTAATTTGTTTTTTATTTTGTGTAATTTAGTGTTTGTTTATTTTTGTAATTTAGGTATTTGTATTTAATTTAGGTCATTGTATTTCATTTAGGTAATTTATTTAATTGTAGTGTAAGGTTTGGTGTTAGTGTAAGACAGGTTAGGTTTTATTTTACAGGTAAATTTGTATTTATTTTAGCTAGGTAGTTATTAAATAGTTAATAACTATTTAGTAACTATTCTACCTAGTTAAAAATAAATAAAAACTTGCCTGTAAAATAAAAATAAACCCTAAACTAGATACAATGTAACTATTAGTTATATTGTAGCTATCTTAGGGTTTATTCTACAAGTAAGTATTTATTTTTAAATAGGAATTATTTAGTTATTAATAGTAGGTTTTCTTTAGATTTATTTTAATTATATTTAAGTTAGTGGGTGTTAGGGTTAGATTTAGTTTTAGGGGTTAATAAATTTAGTATAGTGGCGGCGACGTTGGGGGTGGCAGATTAGGGGTTAATAAATGTAGATAGGTGGCGGCGATGTTAGGGGTGGCAGATTAGGGGTTAATAATTTTTAACTAATGTTTGTGATGCGGGAGTGCAGCGGTTTAGGGGTTAATATGTTTATTATAGTGGCGGCAATATCCGGAGTGGCAGATTAGGGGTTAATTAGTATAATGTAGGTGCCGGCGATGTCGGGGGCGGCAGATTAGGGGTTAATAAGTGTAAGATTAGAGGTGTTTAGACTTGGGGTTCATGTTAGGGTGTTAGGTGTAAACATAAAATGTGTTTCTACATAGGAATCAATGGGCCTGCGTTACGGAGCTTTACGCTGCTTGTTTGCAGGTGTTAAACTTTTTTTTAAGCCGGCTCTCCCCATTGATGTCTATGGGGAAATCGTGTACGAGCACGTATAACCAGCTCACCGCTGACTTAAGCAGCGCTGGTATTAGAGTGCGGTATGGAGCACAATTTTGCTCTACGCTCACTTCTTGTCTTTTAACTCCAGGTTTATAAAAACCTGTAATACCAGCGCTGTAGGTAAGTGAGCGGTGACAATAACGTGCAAGTTAGCACCGCACCCCTCTTACCGCAAAACTCGTAATCTAGCCGATATATAGGGAAAATAACTAATTGCTTAGTTCATTAACAAATCTAAACAAGCAGACTTGAGGTAAAAAGGTGTGTCATTGTGAACTTAATTTGCATATCTTACCCAGAATCCTTTGCTGCATTGGAAACAATGTATTCCAGAGGATTTCTGTGGGAAAAACAAGCTTTCTGGCCTGTCTAGATTTGTTAATGAACTACACAATGAGTTATTTTCTCTATATTTTGTGCATAGTGGAGGGTTTTAAACTCACCTTTCACCTCCCCCTAATTTTAAATGTTGTTCAAATATATATATATATATACATTATAAATACAGTATATATATTTAAAGTATCTTTAATACATTTTTTAAATAGTTATTATAATTTTTTTTAATATTTTTTATTTAATATTTCAATAATTTATTTATTTATTTATAAAATATTTTACCAGGAAGGATACATTGAGATTTCTCTAGTTTTCAAGTATGTCCTGGGTCCACAAAACATTGCATTGATACAATAGGGTACAAATAAAATTAAAAAACAATAATAATACACAATATATGCAAAAATTTAAAGTAGAACAGGTAGGAAATATAGAATCAACCATGACAGGTGCATTCTTTTGAGATATGTAAAGAGGTATCTCTTAAAGGATATTAGGCTTGGGGAAGGTTTGAAAGTGTGCGGGAGGTCATTCCAAAATTGTGGCGCTCTGTAGGAAAAGGAGGATCGAGCTGCTTTCTTTTTGTATTGAGGCAAGATAAATAATGTGCTGGTACTGGATCGGAGGTTATAGGAGGTGGGAATAGCCAGGGAGAGCATTCTGCTCAGGTAGGCTGGGAGCTTCCCAGAAAGGCTCTTAAACACAAGGCAGGAAAGATGGAGGGTGCGTCTGTATTCCAGCGTCAGCCAGTTTAGTTCTTTTAGCATGTCACAATGGTGGGTCATGTACTTACATTGTAGCACAAAGCGGCAGAATGAGTTATACAATGTATTAAGTTTATTAAGGTGAGTTTGCGATGCAGGTGCGTATACTACGTCCCCGTAATCCATGATAGGCATCAGCATTTGCTGTACAATCTTTTCCTTTACTGTAGGGCGGAGGCAAGATTTGTTTCTGTACAGGGCACCTAATTTTAGATAAAGTTTAGATGCAAGTTTTTCTATGTTGAGGCCAAAAGATAGATTAGGGTCTAACAACATACCCAAGTAGATGGGAATTTTGTAATTTGTGTAATTTAGGAACCATTCCAAAGATCATTGTGACAGTTTTGTCAGTGTTTAGGAAGAGTTTGTTTTTTGAGATCCACTTTTCTACCTCTGTGAACTGGTCTTGGAGCACTGCTTCAAGCTGCAGCAGATCAGATTTGTTTGCATAGATTACCGTGTCGTCTGCGTACATGTGTACAGTTGAGGATTTGCAGACATTAGGCAGATCATTTATAAATAATGTAAATAGTAGGGGGGCCGAGAATGGAACCTTGGGGAACACCACATGTTACTGGGAGAGGGAGGGAGTCACTGTTAGAAATAATGCATCTTAAGATAATTATGTTGTCATGTGTGCTAACCCAACACCCATTAGACCTAAAGCACAAAACCCAAAGCTCGTTATACATATTTTTTTACATTTCTATGCTCTTCACATAGAAGTTTTTTTATTTTTTATTATTAAATAATTATAGTGTTAATGTAAAATATATATCTGTACATATATAACTATAGCAATATATATACAGGTAAAATGTTATATGTTTTATATATATATATATCCCCAACACACCAACAGTGAAGTCTTTTTTTCAAACAAAGCAAATTTATTTGACGTTTTGGGGATGTATTCTACCCTTCTTCAGAACACTAATACAGTGTACAAACCACACTTAAATAGTGTCACATATTATCCCACAATAACTCAATCCCTGTAAAAAAAATGCCAAACAATTACACACATTGGGGCATATGTATCAAGCTCTGTATGGAGCTTGATGCCCCGTGTTATGCCCCGTGTTATACAATCGACCGCTGCTCCATAACCTGTCCGCCTGCTCTGAGCAGGCGGACACACGTCGCCGGAAATCAACCCGATCGAGTACGATCGGGTTGACTGACACCCCCCTGCTGGCGGCCCATTGGCCGTGAGTCTGCAGGGGGCGGCGTTGCACCAGCAACTCTTGTGAGCTGCTGGTGCAATGCTGAATACGGCGAGCGTATTGCTCGCCGTATTCAGCGATATCTGTCGGACCTGATCCGCACTTTCGGATCAGGTCCGACAGACATTGATAACTAGGGGCCATTGTCAGCTCAATTTCGTCAAACCAGAAGTAGAATGTCTAACCATTTCCGGTCCGGCGTTACAACTTAACTATGCAAACCAAAGACATAAATCAAAATAATAAAATAAAAAGCTCAATATGCTCCTCAGGTATACCCCTATAAAACAAATATGGGCTCATTTCAAAACGATTTTGTCTAGAAACGGATCGGTACCAGTCCGGTACACAGGAAGTGATAACATAGAGTGAAACCGGATGTGGGGCAGGGAACCTAACACTGTGTGTCCTCAAACTCTAAGTACATAAACCAGAAGTGGGGCGTTTTAAGGAGAAAAGTAATGAATATGATATTGCACACTCTTAAATCGCCTAATGTAAATATTTTTGTGTTGTATTATTACTGTGGCACAGTGTTATGTGCAGCAGTAACAGGTCCACTTGTTAATTCACAGTCAGTGATTCAGTTTATATATATATATATATATATATATATATATATATATGTATATATATATATATATATATATATATATATATATATATAATATATTATTTTTTTATTATTATTTTTTTTTTAGTTTTTTAGTTTTTCACTTTGCAGTAAATTACACACTGTCACTCATTCAGTACAAAGAAGTAGTTGTGTATATAAACAACTGACATCTAGTTATTAGTCTTTAACTTTTGCCTACGTATTAATATATATGAAATACTTTGTTATAGGTTTCTAGCTCTACATTGTTTATTGTGCACATATAGCCCTACTTCAAGTTTTTATGATATTGCCCCACTCAGTGGCGTCACTAGGGGGTGCGGGGGGTGCGGGCCGCACCTGGGTGACACCCTCCGGGGGGTGACACCACCAAAAAAATAAAAAATTTTTTTTTAAATTTTATTGAAATTCAAAGAAATACAATGTAGAGATGCATATATTTTTTATTAGAGGGGCCAGCATTTGTGAACATTAGTGTGGCTGGGGAAGTTGTAGACACATATTTTTGAGCCAGCGTTGCAATTTCCACAAATAGTTTTCCCGGCTGCTTTTGCTTGTTTGTACTTTGCTCCTCCACTGCCCAATTTCACTATGAATGTTGTGGATGTGCCGTGGGGCTTGCAAAGTTGTGCTGCTAGCCTAAACCTGCCTGCCTATCTGTGCTCACTGCTCAGTGGCATGTGGAGCAGTGGAGTCACTCACTGCTGTGCTGTCTCTCTAATCGGGAACTGGGAAATCATGAGGGGGATGACTGTCTGACACTGTCTCTAAAGTTACGGTATACTAAGTTCAGACTGAAGAGGTAGGAGGGGAGGGCAGGTGAGGGTCTGGGGGTGAGCAGAGAGCAGAGGTGCTTGGCCATAAGAAGCGGTAGACACGCAGCCCGGGGCTGTGCACTGACAGACTTGGAACAGAGTCAGAGAGCAGAATTTTCATAGTTTGTGCGCCTAAACCTTTTCTTTAGTAATTTATTTTTAGAGTGCTCTGTTTATCTTTCATTTGATGCTCTGCTGAGCCAGGGAGCATCTCTAGGCATGAGCTTTATAATTAATGCAGTGCAGTTTACATATTTTGTGTGTGTGTATATCTGAGTGTTTCTGTGTGTGTGCCTGAGGGTTTTTGTGCGTGTGTCTGAGTGTTTTTGTGCATGTGTCTGAGTGTTTTTGTGTGTGTCTGAGTGTGTTTCCGAGTGTTTGTGTGTGCATCCGAGTGTGTTTTTAAGTGTGTCTGAGTGTTTGTATGTGTGTGTGCCTGTGTTTTTGTGTTTGCGTGTTTGCTTTCTGGGGGGAGGGGGGGTGACACCATAACGTACCGCACTGGGTGACACCAACCCTAGTGACGCCACTGGCCCCCACTTCCGGTTGTTATGTTACCATTTAATACATAATTGGATATGTATACTATGCCCCACTTCCATTAGGCGATTTAAGAGTGTGACACTGTCATATTCATTGCTTTTCACCTTAACACGCCTCACTTACGGTTTATGTACATAGAGTTTGAGGACACACAGTGTTAGGTTCCTTGCCCCACTTTTGGTTTCACTCTATGTTATCACTTCCTGTGTACTGAACTGGTACCGATCCGTTTCTAGACACAATCGTTTGGACATGAGCCCATATTTGTTTTATAGGGGTATACCTGAGGAGCATTTTGAGCTTTTTATTCTATTATTTTGATTTATGTCTTTGGTTTGTATAGTTAAGTTGTAACGCCGGACCGGTAGTGGTTAGACATTATACTTCCGGATTGACGAAATTGAGCTGACAATGTGTGTAATTGTTTGGCGTTTTTTTCGCAGGGATTGAGGTATTGTGGGATAATATGTGACAATATTTAAGTGTGGTTTGTACACTGTATTAGTGTTCTGAAGAAGGGTAGAATACATCCCCGAAATGTCAATTAAATTTGCTTTGTTTGAAAAAATCCTGAGACTTCACTGTTGGTGTGTTGGATATAATATTGGAGTGGAAGTACAGGTGGCTGACCCAGGAGGGCGGATTCTGAAATTGAGTTTGTATATATATATATATATATATATATATATATATATATATATATATATATACATATAGAAATATGTATTTACAATATAAAAGCCTGCATGTGAAGATCAATGGAATGTGAAATAATTACAGTGAATATACAGTAAAACACATTATACATTAGTATGGAATTATTATTTATATATATATATATATATATATATATATATATATATATATATATATATAGTATATATACACTGTATATATATATATATATATATATATATATATATATATATATATATATATATATATATATATATATATATATATATATATATATATATATATATATTATAACCCTTTGGAGTTAAAATGGCCATGTACCATATACCTTTTAACCCTTATAAAATATATATATATATATATATATATATATATAACACACAGAGAAAAGCCAGCACTCACTTACAAGCTCTCAGCTAAGATTTAAAAGCAAAAATGGAAAGGTTAGTCACCGCATCTGGCCAAATGGGACAAGCTCAGGTACCACGTCAAGGTCCTTTCCAATACCTGAGACCCTAAAACAGCCACACAATGCAAGATTTCAAATCCAAACAAACTGAAAACAAGGGAAGGGTGCACAGGAATATGTAACCACCCTAGACATATACAAAACACGGAAGGGAACTGCACTCTCATACCGGCCCGGGTACACATCCCATGACCCTGCAACATGCTCAGCCCTGGGTGCCACTGGCACTCACAGGAAGCTGTGCTGTCCCCAGAGCCACAAGCAGTTAACCCCAAACAGGTCTGGGTGCAAGAACCATAGGGAAAATTACATAACAAATTAATACAACACACAGAGAAAACCCAGCACTCACTTACAAGCTCTCAGCTAAGATTTAAAAGCAAAAATGGAAAGGTTAATCACCGCATCTGGCCAAATGGGACAAGCTCGGGTACCACGTCAAGGTCCTTTCCAATACCTGAGACCCTAAAACAGCCACACAATGCAAGCTTTCAAATCCAAACAAACTGAAAACAAGGGAAGGGTGCACAGGAATATGTAACCACCCTAGACATATACAAAACACGGAAGGGAATGCACTCTCATACCGGACCGGGTACACATCCTATGACCCTGCAACATGCTCAGCCCTGGGTGCCACTGGCACTCACAGGAAGCTGTGCTGTCCCCAGAGCCACAAGCAGTTAACCCCAGACAGGTCTGGGTTCAAGAACCATAGGGAAAATTACAAAACAAATTAATACAACACACAGAGAAAACCCAGCACTCACTTACAAGCTCTCAGCTAAGATTCCCTTGTTTTTCAGTTTGTTTGGATTTGAAAGCTTGCATTGTGTGGCTGTTTTAGGGTCTCAGGTATTGGAAAGGACCTTGACGTGGTACCTGAGCTTGTCCCATTTGGCCAGATGCGGTGACTAACCTTTCCATTTTTGCTTTTAAATCTTAGCTGAGAGCTTGTAAGTGAGTGCTGGGTTTTCTCTGTGTGTTGTATTAATTTGTTTTGTAATTTTCCCTATGGTTCTTGCACCCAGACCTGTCTGGGGTTAACTGCTTGTGGCTCTGGGGACAGCACAGCTTCCTGTGAGTGCCAGTGGCACCCAGGGCTGAGCATGTTGCAGGGTCATGGGATGTGTACCCGGTCCGGTATGAGAGTTCAGTTACCTTCCGTGTTTTGTATATATATATATATATATATACGTATGCAAATATTTTTTATCAGATAGTGTTTATATAAGTGTAACTGTAATTTTTAAATGCATTTATGTTGTGTTTGGTGTAACTTTTTTTTAACTAACTACCCTCCCTTTACACTACAAGCATAAAATGTGATTGTGCTCTCATGTTCGAGTTTACTTTCAACTTGTAATACGAGTGCAAATGAATGCGCCTGCAATATTCTTATATTGAGCGCATGCTAATGTTAGTGCACCACTTGTAACCTGGCCCCATATAGGTAAAATACTGGCTAGGTGGCAATCCTAATCTAAAGGTCCAGTATCTGACTACAGTCCAAATGATCAAAACTTGCCAGAATTTTATTGTAATGTAGGTGTCTCTCCACATACAAAACTCTGCACAGTGAGATTAACAGCTCTCAAGCTTAAATAGGAGGTACCTCACAGTACTGATAAGAATCGTTTTGATTTTTCACCAGAGAGGAAAGCTTTAGATCATCAAGCTTTATCAAAGATCAAAAACAATAAAACAATATATTCCTCCTAAAATTAAATTGTTATCCCTAGGCAGAGCTTAAAGGCACGATAACCAAATATTGAAGAACTTGAAAGTGATGCAGCATTACTGTAAAAAGCGGACTAAAAAATATTACCTGAACACCTCTATGTAAAAAAGCAAGATATTTTACCTAAAGATTTCCTCAGTAGCACATCCCATTGTAAAGGGACTTTAAGTAGTCAATCAAAATGCTAGTCCTGGGACTTGCAAGAGAGCATGCATCTGGCATGTGCAGGGACAGTCATGTTTTTTCCCTACTCAGTTTAAGGAAGTTTAAAATGAAATCTCATGAGATCACAGTAAAGCAATGACTTCAGCACTTCTGATGCTGATTGGCTGGGGTTTTGTTTTCAACTGCAGCTGGATAGTAGCTAAAGGATAACTGTTCACAAAACACTTTTTCTTGTGAACTGAAGACATTTTGTGGTAAAATATCTTTCTTTTTTACATAGAGATATTCATGTGATATTTTCATGTCAGCTTTTACAGTTAGGCTGTATCACTTTCAAGTAATTTAGCCTATGGGTATTATGTCCCTTTAAATGGATTAAAATCGAAACAGATAATCTTTATCCATATTACAATGCATAACTTCTAATAAAACAGGATTTATATATAAAAAAATTGTTACAAACAAATATATATCTCTCACAAATAATCTATACTGCAAAATCCCCTCAGAAGCATAGAGACCAATCTAACTCCCTATTCATCTCTTTAGGGTGCATGGTACCCAGTTTGCTGATCCAAAAGGCCTCCCTTATTTTTAACCTTTTAGTTCTATCTCTACCTCGCCTAAGGTGTCCTATCTGCTCCAAAATCTGACACCTGAGTTGGCTCAAATTATGGCCAACAGACAAAAATGGTTAGCTACACGAGCATCTAATTTTTAGTTCTTATACTGCTCTTATGTTGGTTAATGTGTTCATGGACAGAGCGGGTGGTCTCACCAACATACCCCATCCCACATGGGCATTTAATGTAATATACTGCAAAGTCAGTGTTGCATGTAAAATGTCCCCTAATATCAATTTTTTTTTTCCTGTGCACAAATAACTAAAAGAAGGGCCTTTAATCATATTATTACAATTGGAACAGCCAAGGCATGGAAAACTACCAAAATTATTTTTACCAATATAGCTTTGGACCGAAACCTTAGAAGGAGCAATATCAGCATGTACCAGCACATCCTTCAAATTTCTACCCCTTTTAAAGGAGGGCATCGGGGGTTTCCTAAATTCCACTACCTCTGGGTTACATGTTTGTAATATATGCCAATGTTTAAAGATAATCCTGCTTATTTTATTACTTAATTTAGAATATTGACTGAGAAAAACTAATCTGTTTAATTTCCTTTTTTCTTTAACTTCCTTTTGCTCTAGCAAAGTTTGTCTGGGAATTTGTCTAACATTTTCAATTTCCTTTTGTATTAATACTGGTGGATACCCCTAGACTTAAAGCAATCACCCATTTCATACAATCTCTGCTCTATAGGGCCTGTTTCAGACACAACCCGTCTCACCCTCAAAAGCTGGCTCCTAGGGAGAGATCTAATTAGAGAAGGGGGATGCATACTATTGTAATGTAAGAGAGTGTTGCAATCCGTTTCTTTCTTATGTAGATCCACAAGACCATGGGTATCCTTAAGAACCCTTGTGTCAAGGAAAACAACACTCTCCTCACTACACATCAATTTAAATTTGATATGGCGAGTTGCAGAATTCAGATCATTTACATATTTTTCCAGGGTCCCAATGTTGCCCAGCCATATGCCAAATGTCATCAATTTATCACCACCAGGTGGTGCCATACTGCAACAATAATGGATGACTATATACAAAATGCTCCTCATAGACATTTATGTATACATTTGCATACGTAGGGGCGACATTGGAACCCATGGCTGTACCTTGTAGCTGTAAGTAATAATGATCCTCAAATAAAAAATAATTACAACTCAGGACAATGTTCAATAACTGAAGAATACATTCCCTCTGTTGGGGATCATATCTATCATCCTGGCTAATTATTTTACTCACAGCCCCAATCCCAGCCTCATAAGTTATAGATGTATAAAATGAAGCCACATCAAGACAAAAAATTATTCTTTTAGTACTTTCAAGTGATAGACCTTGTAATTTTAATAAAAAGTCTCCTGTGTCCTTAATATAGGAACTTGAATTTACATAGGATCTCATTACCCTTCTAAATAAATAGACACTTTACATAATAAAGACCCCATCCCTGCCACAATAGGGCATCCAGGCGGGGCTGTAATACTCTTATGGATCTTGGGGAGGGTGTAAAGGATTGGTGTAATGTCCTCAGAATTCAATAGGAAATGTGTAATATCATTATCAAAGATGCCATATTTGGCCGCTGTCTGCACACAGCACATTAAATCTTTTTTCATTTTTAAAAAAGGATTATAGGCAAGTTTTTGATAAACCTCATTATCGGATAATTGGGTGAGAATCTCATTCACATAGTACCGTTTGTCTAATAGCACTGTTGCTCCGCCCCTTTTCAGCCCCCTTAATAATCAGCTGTTTGTTCTTTTTGAGGTTAGCTAGGGCTATTTTTTCTCTCTCAGATAAACCACCTTTCTCCCCTTTACCACGGTTCTGTATGTTAGTATGATTACACAACTCCATTACATCCCGTTCTACCAATTTTTATAAAAGTTTACACTCCTGCATTTACCTGTGTTGGTGTGAAAGTACTTTTTTTAGACAAACCCAATGTTTTCAATTTTAACCCCTTATTTTGCAGAGACATATCAGAGGTATTACACTGTACATTACAATCAGGTATATTGGCAAAAATGACCCATTTCTCTCCTACCAGCAGCTGTTTCTTCTTGGAATCTGTTCCCTTTACTCCACCTGTGCCGTAAACCACCTCTGCGCCTGCCTGTATTTCCATGTCGGATTCCCCCGATGCCGACCCAGAGGAAGATCCCTGTGTGCTTGAGTGTCCGCTCATTCTGCGCGCACGTCTGCGCCTGTAACTGGAAGTACCTCTGGAAGTGCCACCGGATCTTCCTGTAGAGTCCCCAGACCATCAATAGACAGTTCCGGACAGAAAACAAAATTACATTTAGTAATAGAATGACACTGAAAAGTATCTTAAAATTGCCTGCTGTATCTGAATCTTGAAAGTTTAATTGTGAGTTTTGTGTTTCTTTAAACATAATCATATGTTCATCACACAAGTGAATACATATTTATTTAAAATAGTGAATTCAAACTTTTGAAAAGTATTTGATTTAAGAGAGGTGTTACAATTAAGGGATTTATATGTGACTTAGCAAATCTCTCATTAGCATGTGCATATTGTTAGTAAACAAATCTCACTTGTGTCTAAGATGGAGTCATCATAGAAGAAGAAAAAACTGATTTGGAGGCTCACCAAGGGAATACAAATTCAAAAACTTTATTTCCATTTGTAGTAAAACAATCCACACAAAGTTAAATGGCAAAGGTAGCAGGTGAGTCATATCAGCGGTCATATCAGAGACAGTGGCCTCTATTTATCAAGCTGTCTACTTACCTGCTTTCGACGGTCCCAATACGCTCGCCTAAGATCGCCTAACATCGCCGCCACGGACCTGAATACGTTCGACAAATTTATCAAGAAAGCTGCCAAAAAGCAGCGCACCAAGTACCGTGCGATGAGCAGAGGACTGTTGTTAACTAACAGTCATCGATCTCGCTGCTCTTCGGCTTATTCGCAGCTTTCTTGCTATACTGTCACTAAGCACCCACACTATACTATACTGTTTACCCCCTAAACCGCCGCACCTGGAGCCCCCGCAACTAAATAAAGTTATTAACCCCTAAACCGCCGCTCCCGGACCCGCCGCAACTCTACTAAATATATTAACCCCTAAACTGCCACTCCCGGACCCCGCCGCCACCTACGTTATACCTATTAACCCCTAATCTGCCGCCCCCTATACCGCCGCCACCTACATAAAGTTATTAACCCCTATCCTGCTGATCCCGTATCCCGCCGCAACTAAATAAATTGTTTAACCCCTAAACCGCCGCTCCCGGATCCCACCGCCACCTACATTATATTTATTAACCCCTAATCTGCCCCTCCTACACCGCAGCCACTATAATAAAGTTATTAACCCCTAAACCTAAGTCTAACCCTAACCCTAACACCCACTAACTTAAATATAATTTAAATACATCTAAATAAAATAACTATAATTAAATAAATAATTCCTATTTAAAACTAAATACTTACCTATAAAATAAACCCTAAGATAGCTACAATATAATTAATAATTACATTGTAGCTATTTTAGGATTTATTTTTATTTTACAGGCAACTTTGTATTTATTTTAACTAGGTACAATAGTTATTAAATAGTTATTAACTATTTAATAACTACCTAGTTAAAATAAATACAAAAGTACCTGTAAAATAAATCCTAACCTAAGTTACAATTACACCTAACACTACAATTAAATAAATTAAATTAATTAACTACAATTACCTACAATTAAATACAAGTAAATAAAATAAACTAAAGTACAAAAACCCCCCACTAAATTACAGAAAATAAAAACAAAATTACAAGAATTTTAAACTAATTACACCTAATCTAAGCCCCCTAATAAAATAAAAAAGCCCCCCAAAATAATAAAAATCCCTACCCTATACTAAATTACAAATAGCCCTTAAAAGGGCCTTTTGCGGGGCATTGCCCCAAAGTAATCAGCTCTTTTACCTGTAAAAAAAGAAATACAACCCCCCAACATTAAAACCCACCACCCACACACCCAACCCTACTCTAAAACCCACCCAAACCCCCTTAAAAAACCTAACACTAACCCCCTGAAGATCACCCTACCTTGAGCCGTCTTCACCCAGCCTGGCACAATCCAAGATCGCGTCCCTTGAATTCCGAATGGCTGATAGAATCCTATCAGCCAATCAGAATTCAAGGGACGCCATCTTGGATGACGTCATTTAAAGGAACCTTCATTCTTCATTAGGACGTCGATGGAAGAGGATGCTCTGCGTCGGATGGATTGAAGATGGACCCGCTCCGGATGGATGAATATAGAAGATGCCGCCTGGATGAAGTCTTCTGCCCATCTGGAGGTCCTCTTCTGCCCGGATCAGATGAAGACTTCTGCCCCTCTGAAGGTCCACTTGTGCCCGGCTGGGTGAAGACGGCTCAAGGTAGGGTGATCTTCAGGGGGTTAGTGTTAGCTTTTTTTAAGGGGGGTTTGGGTGGGTTTTAGAGTAGGGTTGGGTGTGTGGGTGGTGGGTTTTAATGTTGGGGGAGTTGTATTTCTTTTTTTTACAGGTAAAAGAGCTGACTACTTTGGGGCAATGCCCCGCAAAAGGCCCTTTTAAGGGCTATTTGTAATTTAGTATAGGGTAGGGAATTTTATTATTTTGGGGGGCTTTTTTATTTTGTTAAGGGGCTTAGATTAGGTGTAATTAGTTTAAAATTCTTGTAATTTTTTTTATTTTCTGTAATTTAGTGGGGGGTTTTTTTTACTTTAGTTTAATTATTTTAATTGTATTTAATTGTAGGTAATTTTAGTTAATTAATTTAATTTATTTAATTGTAGTGTTAGGTGTAATTGTAACTTAGGTTAGGATTTATTTTACAGGTACTTTTGTATTTATTTTAACTAGGTAGTTATTAAATAATTAATAACTATTTAATAACTATTGTACCTAGTTAAAATAAATACAAAGTTGCCTGTAAAATAAAAATAAATCCTAAAATAGCTACAATGTAATTATTAGTTATATTGTAGCTATCTTAGGGTTTATTTTATAGGTAAGTATTTAGTTTTAAATAGGAATAATTTAGTTAATAATAGTAAATTTATTTAGATTAATTTCAATAATATTTAAGTTAGGGGGTGTGTTAGGGTTAGGGTTAGACTTAGGTTTAGGGGTTAATAAAATTAATATAGTGGCGGTAGTGTAGGGGGGGCAGATTAGGGGTTAATAAATACAATGTAGGTGGCGGCGGTGTAGGGGGGGCAGATTAGGGGTTAATAAATATAATGTAGGTGGTAGTGGTGTAGGGGGGCAGATAAGGGGTTAATAAATATAATGTAGGTGGCAGCGGGTCCGGGAGCGCCGGTTTAGGGGTTAATAACTGTATTTAGTTACGGCGGGGTCCGGGAGCAGCGGTTTAGGGGTTAATAAGTTTATTAGAGTGGCCGTGGGCTCTGGGAGCAGCAGTTTAGGGGTTAATAAGTATAAAGTAGGTGGCGGCAGTGTAGGGGGGGGCAGATTAGGGGTGTTTAGATTCGGTGGTACATGTTAGGGTGTTAGGTGTAGACATTTCCCATAGGAATCAATGGGATATCAGGCAGCAGCGAACATAAGCTTTCGTTGCTGTCAGACTCCCATTGATTCCTATGGCATCCGCCGCCTCCAGGGCCGCGGATTGAAAACAAGGTACGCTGGGCTGGAAAAGTGGTGAGCGTACCTGGTAGGATCTTGATAACTTCCAAAAGTAGTCAGATTGTGCCGAACTTGCGTTCGGAACATCTGAAGTGACGTAACCATCGATCTGTGTCGGACTGAGTCCAGCGGATCGTATGTTACGTCACTATATTCTACTTTAGCCTTTGATAACTAAGGCGAATCAGGCTCGCCACAAATATGCTGTGGAATTCCAGCGTATTTGCGGTTGACAGCTTTATAAATAGAGGCCAGTGTCTAAGACTGCTAGTGGAATGTGAACGAGCAGTCCGGCTGCACAACAGAATTAGTCAAGCACATACCCCAGAGGTGAGACCCCACATGTGTGTATGAATGGCTGTCTTATATTTATACACATTGTCTATGGACTGAATGAATACAGTGCCGGTTTGTTATCCTGATCTGGCAAATTTTCACAGCTCTGGGTGCTTACTTTTTTCTTATAAGATGCAGTCATACCTATATGGAAACAGCTACATAGTTTATCAAGTGCTGTTTATGGTTAGTGAGTAGGATCCAGGTCTCATCAAACATATTCATTTATTTCAATTGTCATCATTCAGATCTCATACTAAAATCTCCAAATCCTCGAAAAATATGGAAAGGGACATAAAACCCATTTTTTTCTTGCATTATTCAGATAGAACATACAATTTTAAACAACTTTCCAATTTACTTTTATTATCAAATATTCTTTATTTTCTTGTTATCCTTTGTTGAAAAATAGGGAGGTAATCTCAGGAGCAAGAGCACTATATGGCAGCACTATTTCCTGTCATGTAGTTCTCCAGACAAGTGCACACTACCTATCTAGATATCTCTTTAACAAAGAATAACATGAGAACAAACCAAGGCCTAGATTTGGAGTTTGGCGGTAGATGGGCTGTTAACGCTACGCTGGCTTTTTTCTGTCCGCACCATAAAATTAACTCTGGTATCGAGAGTCCCAAAAAATGCTGCGTTAGGCTCCAAAAAAGGAGCGTAGAGCATTTTTACCGCAAATGCAACTCTCGATACCAGAGTTGCTTACGGACGCGGCCAGCCTCAAAAACGTGCTCGTGCACGATTCTCCCTTAGGAAATAATGGGGCTGTTTGAGCTGAAAAAAAACCTAACACCTGCAAAAAAGCAGCGTTCAGCTCCTAACGCAGCCCCATTGTTTCCTATGGGCAAACACTTCCTACGTCTGCACCTAACACTCTAACATGTACCCCGAGTCTAAACACCCCTAACCTTACACTTATTAACCCCTAATCTGCCGCCACCGCTATCGCTGACCCCTGCATATTATTATTAACCCCTAATCTGCCGCTCCGTAAACCTCCGCAACTTACATTATCCCTATGTACCCCTAATCTGCTGCCCCTAACACCGCCGACCCCTATATTATATTTATTAACCCCTAACCTGCCCCCCACAACGTCGCCGCCAGCTACTTACAATAATTAACCCCTAATCTGCCGACCGCAAAGCGCCGCCACCTACGTTATCCTTATGTACCCCTAATCTGCTGCCCCTAACACCGCCGACCCCTATATTATATTTATTAACCCCTAATCTGCCCCCCTCAACGTCGCCGACACCTGCCTACACTTATTAACCCCTAATCTGCCGAGCGGACCTGAGCGCTACTATAATAAAGTTATTAACCCCTAATCCGCCTCACTAACCCTATCATAAATAGTATTAACCTCTAATCTGCCCTCCCTAACATCGCCGACACCTAACTTCAATTATTAACCCCTAATCTGACGACCGGAGCTCACCGCTATTCTAATAAATGTATTAACCCCTAAAGCTAAGTCTAACCCTAACACTAACACCCCCCTAAATTAAATATAATTTTAATCTAACGAAATTAATTAACTCTTATTAAATAAATTATTCCTACTTAAAGCTAAATACTTACCTGTAAAAAAAAATCCTAATATAGCTACAATATAAATAATAATTACATTGTAGCTATTTTAGGATTAATATTTATTTTACAGGCAACTTCGTAATTATTTTAACTAGGTACAATAGCTATTAAATAGTTAAGAACTATTTAATAGTTACCTAGTTAAAATAATAACAAAATTACCTGTAAAATAAGTCCTAACCTAAGTTATAATTAAACCTAACACTACCCTATCAATAAATTAATTAAATAAAATACCTACAATTACCTACAATAAAACCTAACACTACACTATCAATAAATAAATTAAATACAATTTCTACAAATAACTACAATTACATAAACTAACTAAAGTACAAAAAATAAAAAAGAACTAAGTTACAAAAAATAAAAAAATATTTACAAACATAAGAAAAATATTACAACAATTTTAAACTAATTACACCTACTCTAAGCCCCCTAATAAAATAACAAAGACCCCCAAAATAAAAAAATGCCCTACCCTATTCTAAATTAATAAATTTAAAAGCTCTTTTACCTTACCAGCCCTGAACAGGGCCCTTTGCGGGGCATGCCCCAAGAAAATCAGCTCTTTTGCCTGTAAAAAAAAACATACAATACCCCCCCCCCAACATTACAACCCACCACCCACATACCCCTAATCTAACCCAAACCCCCCTTAAATAAACCTAACACTAAGCCCCTGAAGATCTTCCTACCTTGTCTTCACCTCACCGGGTATCACTGATCGGTCCTGGCTCCGATATCTTCATCCAACCCAAGCGGGGGCTAGACATCCACTGAAGAAGTCCAGAAGAGGGTCCAAAGTCTTCCTCCTATCCGGCAAGAAGAGGACATCCGGACCGGCAAACATCTTCATCCAAGCGGCATCTTCGATCTTCTTCCATCTGGTGCGGAGCGGGTCCATGTTGAAGCAGCCGACGCGGATCCATCCTCTTCTTCCGGCGTCTCCCGACGAATGACGGATGGAATCAGCCAATCAGAATCAAGTTCAATCCGATGGGCTGATCCAATCAGCCAATCAGATTGAGCTCGCATTCTATTGGCTGTTCCGATCAGCCAATCGGATTGAACTTGATTCTGATTGGCTGATTCCATCAGCCAATCAGAATATTCCTACCTTAATTCCGATTGGCTGATAGAATCCTATCAGCCAATCGGAATTCGAGGGACGCCATCTTGGATGACGTCCCTTAAAGGAACCGTCATTCGTCGGGAGACGCCGGAAGAAGAGGATGGATCCGCGTCGGCTGCTTCAACATGGACCCGCTCCGCACCAGATGGAAGAAGATCGAAGATGCCGCTTGGATGAAGATGTTTGCCGGTCCGGATGTCCTCTTCTTGCCGGATAGGAGGAAGACTTTGGACCCTCTTCTGGACTTCTTCAGTGGATGTCTAGCCCCCGCTTGGGTTGGATGAAGATATCGGAGCCAGGACCGATCGGTGATACCCGGTGAGGTGAAGACAAGGTAGGAAGATCTTCAGGGGCTTAGTGTTAGGTTTATTTAAGGGGGGTTTGGGTTAGATTAGGGGTATGTGGGTGGTGGGTTGTAATGTTGGGGGGGGTATTGTATGTTTTTTTTTACAGGCAAAAGAGCTGATTTTCTTGGGGCATGCCCCGCAAAGGGCCCTGTTCAGGGCTGGTAAGGTAAAAGAGCTTTTAAATTTATTAATTTAGAATAGGGTAGGGCATTTTTTTATTTTGGGGGTCTTTGTTATTTTATTAGGGGGCTTAGAGTAGGTGTAATTAGTTTAAAATTGTTGTAATATTTTTTTATGTTTGTAAATATTTTTTTATTTTTTGTAACTTAGTTCTTTTTTATTTTTTGTACTTTAGTTAGTTTATGTAATTGTAGTTATTTGTAGAAATTGTATTTAATTTATTTATTGATAGTGTAGTGTTAGGTTTTATTGTAGGTAATTGTAGGTATTTTATTTAATTAATTTTTTGATAGGGTAGTGTTAGGTTTAATTATATCTTAGGTTAGGACTTATTTTACAGGTAATTTTGTTATTATTTTAACTAGGTAACTATTAAATAGTTCTTAACTATTTAATAGCTATTGTACCTAGTTAAAATAATTACCAAGTTGCCTGTAAAATAAATATTAATCCTAAAATAGCTACAATATAATTATTATTTATATTGTAGCTATATTAGGATTTATTTTACAGGTAAGTATTTAGCTTTAAATAGGAATAATTTATTTAATAAGAGTTAATTAATTTTGTTAGATTAAAATTATATTTAATTTAGGGGGGTGTTAGTGTTAGGGTTAGACTTAGCTTTAGGGGTTAATACATTTATTAGAATAGCGGTGAGCTCCGGTCATCAGATTAGGGGTTAATAATTGAAGTTAGGTGTCGGCGATGTTAGGGAGGGCAGATTAGGGGTTAATACTATTTATTATAGGGTTAGTGAGGCGGATTAGGGGTTAATAACTTTATTATAGTAGCGCTCAGGTCCGCTCGGCAGATTAGGGGTTAATAAGTGTAGGCAGGTGTCGGCGACGTTGTGGGGGGCAGGTTAGGGGTTAATAAATATAATATAGGGGTCGGCGGTGTTAGGGGCAGCAGATTAGGGGTACATAAGGATAACGTAGGTGGTGGCGCTTTGCGGTCGGCAGATTAGGGGTTAATTATTGTAAGTAGCTGGCGGCGACGTTGAGGGGGGCAGGTTAGGGGTTAATAAATATAATACAGGGGTCGGCGGTGTTAGGGGCAGCAGATTAGGGGTACATAAGTATAACGTAGGTGGCGGTCGGCAGATTAGGGGTTAAAAAAATGTAATCGAGTTGCGGCAATGTGGGGGGACCTCGGTTTAGGGGTACATAGGTAGTTTATGGGTGTTAGTGTACTTTAGGGTACAGTAGTTAAGAGCTTTATGAACCGGCGTTAGCCCAGAAAGCTCTTAACTCCTGCTATTTTTCTGCGGCTGGAGTTTTGTCATTAGAGCTCTAACGCTCACTTCAGAAACGACTCTAAATACCGGCGTTAGGAAGATCCCATTGAAACGATAGGATACGCAATTGACGTAAGGGGATCTGCGGTATGGAAAAGTCGCGGCTGAAAAGTGAGCGTTAGACCCTTTAATCACTGACTCCAAATACCGGCGGTAGCCTAAAACCAGCGTTAGGAGCCTCTAACGCTGGTTTTCACGGCTAACGCCAAACTCCAAATCTAGGCCCAAATTTGATAATAGAAGTAAAATTGTTTTTTTTTTTTAAATTGTATTCTCTATCTGAATCATAAAAGAAAAATGGTGGGTTTTATGTCCCTTTAAAGACAGCATGCATGGCTTTTATTGATAACTTTGTGATCTTTTGGGATAAAAATAATGTTCACTTAAAAAGTAAAGTGTTGAGGTTCTGACTGGTTTCGGTGGGCGGAGCTAACACACGCTGCTTGCTGTGTAGTTCGATCGTACCTCACACACCCGATAGCGCTGGGGTTGTGGCGCCCGGGTCCTGACTGTGCCTGACAGAGGGAGAGGAGAAGGGAAACGCTCCCACACTGGATACAGCACATCTGTGATCGGCGCGGACAGCGCTCAAACCTGCATTGAGCATCACACGCTACGGTAGAGCAGTGGAGCAGCGGAGGTGCCAGTAGCACTAAAGAAAGAGTGTTCAGGATATATGTGGTCTGCTATAAAGGTTTTTTTCTTCTCATCTATGCCCGGATACTACTGGAGCTGATCTGGAAGGAGAAGGAGCCTGAGACCTGACATAATCTTGCTGATAGAGGCGGCTGGGGTAAGAGATCCTGTGTTCTTTCTTTCCATACAGGGGGCAATGCAGTGAAGACAGCCTAAAACCTACAAGAGTTCGTTCTCAACTCATTTAAGGGCAGCAGTAATGGCTAGACAGCAAAGCAAGTTGGAAGGTTGGTGAAATATTGATACCCTTATTGTGAGAGTGACATTTCCCTTGCTGGTACAACTTGCCTCTTTTAATTTACCCTACGCTTCCTCCTGCTAATCCTATCCTGCATAATAAGTGACTGGTGTAACTAAGTCTGCTTCCCCCCCTACCTGCATAACACCTGCTACCTAACCCTACTGCTACATTAACCAAGCGATTAGCAGCATCTAATTAGAGCATAATTATGCTGTTTATAAATAGTGATGTTGCAAACTTAAAATTTTCCGTTTGCGAACGGCGAACGCGAACATCCGCAACTGTTCGCGAACGGGCGAACCGGGCGAACCGCCATTGACTTCAATAGGCAGGCGAATTTTAAAACCCACAGGGACTCTTTCTGGCCACAATAGTTATGGAAAAGTTGTTTCAAGGGTACTAACACCTGGACTGTGGCATGCCGGAGGGGGATCCATGGCAAAACTCCCACGTAAAATTACATAGTTGATGCAGAGTCTGGTTTTAATCCATAAAGGGCCTAAATCACCTAACATTCCTAAATTGTTTGGAATAACATGCTTTAAAACATCAGGTATGATGTTGTATCGATCAGGTAGTGTAAGGGTTAGGCCCGCTTCACAGTGACAGACCAAACTCCCCGTTTAACGCACCGCAAACAACCGCAAACAGTCCATTTGCACAACCGCAAACTCCCCATTTGCACAAGGTTGGATACCAAGCTAGCCATGTCCCGTTCCTTGTCCTCACTGATGTCATTGAAGGTCTATTCCTCCACCCAGCCACGTACAACACCAAGGGTCCCTGAAAGGGGACAACAAGACCCCTGGGACGCCTGCTGTGTTTGGTCTTCCACCTCCTCAAAGCCACTTTCCTCCTCTGACTCCTCTTCTTCAGACTCCTCTCTCTATGTTGCCTCTCTCTGCGTTATTATAAGGTGTGTTAAGTAGTACTATTCTTATCAGTTTAATCCCTGTTACGTCCCCTATCAGGGGACGTGTATATGGCATGGATTTTAGGAACCGGGAGATGGAAAAAGATGCTTGGTCGGTCCTCCTACTTCAAATTTGGGGCACTGCGTGTGCAATCATGGCCGGACTTTTAGCTGACGGACATTTGGCAGACGGACATTTGGCCGACGGACATTTGAATAAAACACAAGTGGCTGTCATAAAACAGTCCGGCCACGAGATATATTGATTTGATAGATAGATACATAGATTAGATAGATAGATCAATAGATGCAATATACATTTGATAGATATGATAGATAGATAGATAGATAAATAGATTTGATAAATAGATAGATTTGATAGATAGATAGATAATTTCCCAGACAGAGAATTACAAGACGTGCGGTCTGGGACCCATGGTAAGGTTCCCAGAGGCAGTTGCGGCGCCAGGGGACGTGTATATGGCATGGATTTTAGGAACCGGGAGATGGAAAAAGATGCTTGGTCGGTCCTCCTACTTCAAATTTGGGGCACTGCGCGTGCAATCTACTGTGCCACCAGATAAGAGTGGTGTGTTCAGTAGTACTATTCTGATCAGTTTAATACCTGTTACGCCCCCTATCAGGGGACGTGTATATGGCATGGATTTTAGGAACCGGGAGATGGAAAAAGATGCTTGGTCGGTCCTCCTACTTCAAATTTGGGGCACTGCGCGTGCAATCGTGGCCGGACTTTTAGCCAACGGACATTTGGCAGACGGACATTTGGCCGAAACACAAGTGGCTGTCACAAAACAGTCCGGCCACGAGATAGATAGATTTGATAGATAGATACATAGATTAGATAGATAGATCAATAGATGCAATATACATTTGATAGATACAATAGATAGATAGATAGATAGATAGATAGATAGATAGATAGATAGATAGATAGATAGATAGATTTGATAGATAAATAGATAGATTTGATAGATAGATAATTTCCCAGACAGAGAATTCCAAGACGTGCGTTCTAGGACCCATGGTAAGGTTCCCAGAGGCAGTTGCGGCGCCAGGGGACGTGTATATGGCATGGATTTTAGGAACCGGGAGATGGAAAAAGATGCTTGGTCGGTCCTCCTACTTCAAATTCGGGGCACTGCGCGTGCAATCATGGCCGGACTTTTAGCCGACGGACATTTGGCAGACGGACATTTGGCCGAAACACAAGTTGCTGTCCCAAAACAGTCTGGCCATGAGATAGATAGATTTGATAGATAGATAGATAGATAGATACATAGATTAGATAGATAGATCAAAAGATGCAATATACATTTGATAGATACGATGATAGATAGATAGATAGATAGATAGATAGATAGATAGATTTGATAGATAAATAGATAGATTTGATAGATAGATAATTTCCCAGACAGAGAATTACAAGACGTGCGTTCTGGGACCCATGGTAAGGTTCCCAGAGGCAGTTGCGGCGCCAGGGGACGTGTATATGGCATGGATCTTAGGAACCGGGAGATGGAAAAAGATGCTTGGTCGGTCCTCCTACTTCAAATTTGGGGCACTGCGCGTGCAATCTACTGTGCCACCAGATATGAGTGGTGTGTTAAGTAGTACTATTCTGATCAGTTTAATACCTGTTACGCCCCCTATCAGGGGACGTGTATATGGCATGGATTTTAGGAACCGGGAGATGGAAAAAGATGCTTGGTCGGTCCTCCTACTTCAAATTTGGGGCACTGCGCGTGCAATTGTGGCCGGACTTTTAGCAGACGCACATTTGACCGACGGACATTTGGCTGAAACACAAGTGGCTGTCACAAAACAGTCCGGCCACGAGATAGATAGATTTGATAGATAGATAGATAGATAGATAGATAGATAGATAGATAGATACATAGATTAGATAGATAGATCAATAGATGTAATATACATTTGATAGATACGATACATAGATTTGATAGATAAATAGATAGATTTGCTAGATAGATAATTTCCCAGACAGAGGATTACAAGACGTGCGTTCTGGGACCCATGGTAATGTTCCCAGAGGCAGTTGCGACGCCAGGGGACGTGTATATGGCATGGATTTTAGGAACCGGGAGATGGAAAAAGATGCTTGGTCGGTCCTCCTACTTCAAATTTGGGGCACAGCGCGTGCAATCTACTGTGCCATCAGATATGATTGGTGTGTTAAGTAGTACTATTCTGATCAGTTTAATCCCTGTTACGTCCCCTATCAGGGGACATGTATATGGCATGGATTTTAGGAACCGGGAGATGGAAAAAGATGCTTGGTCGGTCCTCCTACTTCAAATTTGGGGCACTGCGCGTGCAATCTACTGTGCCACCAGATATGAGTGGTGTGTTAAGTAGTACTATTCTGATCAGTTTAATCCCTCTTACGTCCCCTATCAGGGGACGTGTATATGGCATGGATTTTAGGAACCGGGAGTTGGAAAAAGATGCTTGGTCGGTCCTCCTACTTCAAATTTGGGGCACTGCGCGTGCAATCTAATGTGCCACCAGATTGGAGTGGTGTGTTAAGTAGTACTATTCCTATCAGTTTAATCCCTGTTAAGTGCCTTTTTTTGGTTTGGTTTTTGAAGCCACAATGCAGCACCAGAGGCCAGAAAAATTTGGCATGTACACATGCCTGAAAAATTAGGTATTGTTGCAGCCGCTGCTGTAGCAGCGGCCAGAAAAATTGATGTTTGTTTCCCAGGCAGAAAGTGCCCTAAAACATTGTGGTTTGAACCCTATTTGGTGGCGGATAAGTCACGCAAGTCATCCGGCATTCGAAGATAAAATACAGCAGCGTGTGGACCATTTTTAGCCCAAGGCAGCTCATCTCATCAGGCCTTTTTTACTCGAATGTATCGCCCAATGTCAGTCCCTTCGGGATCCATCCCTCATTCATCTTAATAAAGGTGAGGTAATCTAGACTTTTTTGACCTAGGCGACTTCTCTTCTCAGTGACAATACCTCCTGCTGCACTGAAGGTCCTTTCTGACAGGACACTTGAAGCGGGGCAGGCCAGAAGTTCTATCGCATATTGGGATAGCTCAGGCCACAGGTCAAGCCTGCACACCCAGTAGTCAAGGGGTTCATCGCTCCTCAGAGTGTCGAGATCTGCAGTTAAGGCGAGGTAGTCTGCTACCTGTCGGTCGAGTCGTTCTCTGAGGGTGGACCCTGAAGGGCTGTGGCGATGCATAGGAGTTAAAAAGCTCTGCATGTCCTCCATCAACCGCACGTCTGTAAAGCGTCCTGTCCTTGCCGGCGTGGTTGTGGGAGTCGGAGGATTACTTTCACCTCTTCCCCTGTTAGATTCCCGTTGTGCTGTGACATCACCCTTATACGCTGTGTAAAGCATACTTTTTAATTTATTTTGGAACTGCTGCATCCTTTCCGACTTGTGATAATTCAGTAACATTTCAGGCACTTTATGCTTATACCGGGGGTCTAGTAGCGTGGACACCCAGTACAGGTCGTTCTCCTTCAGCTTTTTTATACGAGGGTCCCTCAACAGGCACGACAGCATGAAAGACCCCATTTGCACAAGGTTGGATGCCGAGCTACTCATGTCCCATTCCTCATCCTCAGTGATCTCACTGAAGGTATGTTCTTCCCCCCAGCCATCTACAACAACACGGGTACCAGATAGGTGACAACGAGCACCCTGGGATGCCTGTTGTGGTTGGTCTTCCTTCTCCTCCTCAAAGCCACATTCCTCCTCTGACTCCTCTTCCTCACAATCCTCTTCCAGCGTTGCCGCTGGTCCAGCAAGTGATGCTGATAAGGCTGTTTCTGGTGGTGATGGTGACCACAACTCTTCCTCTTCACGCTCATCTACGGCCTGATCCAGCACTCTTCGCAGGGCACGCTCCAGGAAGAAAACAAATGGTATGATGTCACTGATGGTGCCTTTGGTGTGACTGACTAGGTTTGTCACCTCCTCAAGAGGACGCATGAGCCTACAGGCATTGCGCATGATCCAATCAGCCAATCAGATTGAGCTCGCATTCTATTGGCTGATCGGAACAGCCAATAGAATGCAAGCTCAATCTGATTGGCTAATTGGATCAGCCAATCCGATTGAACTTGAATCAGATTTTTCCTACCTTAATTCCGATTGGCTGATAGAATCCTATCAGCCAATCGGAATTCGAGGGACGCCATCTTGGATGACGTCCCTTAAAGGAACCTTCATTCGTTGTCTAGTCGTCGGGAGAAGAGGATGTTCCGCGCCGGAGGTCTTGAAGATGGAGCCGCTCCTCGTCGGATGGATGAAGACAGAAGATGCCGCTTGGATGAAGATGTTTGCCGTTCCGGATCTCCTCTTCTTGCCGGATAGGATGAAGACTTCGGAGCCTTTTCTGGACCTCTTCTTGCCGGATAGGATGAAGACTTCGGACCCTCTTCTGGACAGATTAGTGATACCCGGCGTGGTGAAGATAAGGTAGGAAGATCTTCAGGGGCTTAGTGTTAGGTTTTTTAAGGGGGGTTTGGGTTAGATTAGGGGTATGTGGGTGGTGGGTTGTAATGTGGGGGGGTATTGTATGATTTTTTACAGGCAAAAGAGCTGTTTTCTTTGGGGCATGCCCCGCAAAAGGCCCTTTTAAGGGCTGGTAAGGTAAAAGAGCTGTAAAATTTTTATTTTAGAATAGGTTAGGGCATTTTTTTATTTTGGGGGGCTTTGTTATTTTTTTAGGGGGCTTAGAGTAGGTGTAATTAGTTTAAAATTCTTGTACTCTTTTTTTATTTTTTGTAATTTAGTGTTTGTTTTTTTTTTTGCAATTTAGTGTTTTGTTTTTTTTGTAATTTAGTTTAGTTGATTTAATTATAGATAATTGTAGGTAGTTTATTTAATTAATTTATTGATAGTGTAGTGTTAGGTTTAATTGTAACTTAGGTTAGGATTTATTTTACAGGTAATTTTGTAATTATTTTATCTAGGTAGCTATTAAATAGTTATTAACTATTTAATAGCTATTGTACCTAGTTAAAATAAATACAAAGTTGCCTGTAAAATAAACATTAATCCTTAAATAGCTACAATATAATTATTCTTTATATTGTATCTATATTAGGGTTTATTTTACAGGTAAGTATTTAGCTTTAAATAGGATTAATTTATTAAATAAGATTTATTTTATTTTGTTAGATTTAAATTATATTTAACTTAGGGGGGTGTTAGTGTTAGGGTTAGACTTAGCTTTAGGGGTTAATACATTTATTAGAGTAGCGGCGAGGTCCGGTCGGCAGATTAGGGGTTAATACTTGAAGTTAGGTGTCGGCGATGTTAGGGAGGACAGATTAGGGGTTAATACTATTTATTATAGGGTTTTTGAGTCGGGAGTGAGGCGGATTAGGGGTTAATACATTTATTATAGTAGCGGTGAGGTCCGGTCGGCAGATTAAGGGTTAATAAGTGTAAGTAGGTAGCAGCGACGTTGGGGGGGGGGCAGATTAGGGGTTAATAAATATAATATAGGGGTCGGCGATGTTAGGGGCAGCAGATTAGGGGTACATAGGGATAATGTAGGTGGCGATGGTGTGTGGTCGGCAGATTAGGGGTTAAAACATTTTATTAGAGTGGCGGCCATGTGGGGGGACCTCGGTTTAGGGGTACATAGGTAGTTTATGGGTGTTAGTGTACTTTAGAGCACAGTAGTTAAGAGCTTTATGAACCGGCGTTAGCCCATAAAGCTCTTAACTCCTGACTTTTTCCTGCGGCTGGAGTCTTGTCTTTAGAGTTCTAACGCTCACTTCAGCCAAGACTCTAAATACCGGCGTTAGAAAGATCCCATTGAAAAGATAGTATACGCAATTGACGTAAGGGGATCTGCGGTATGGAAAAGTCGCGGCTGGAAAGTGAGCGTTAGACCCTTACCTACAAGACTCAAAATACCAACGGTAGGCCAAAACCAGCGTTAAGACCCCCTAACGCTGGTTTTGACGGCTAACGCAGAACTCTAAATCTAGGCGATAGTATAATAGAAAAATTGGATTCAGTAATGTTTGAGAGAAGGGATCAAGAAATATTTCTTAAGAAATGGTCCTTGTTTCTGAAGGCTTTTCCAGAAAGAGAGCAGAATATACTCACCTATCCTTTCAAATTTACAGAAATAATAGAACTGATATAGTTGGAGATATACAGGTAGCCCTCAGTTTACGCCGGGGTTAGGTTCCAGAAGGAATGGTTGTAAATCGAAACCGTTGTAAACTGAAACCCAGTTTATAATGTAAGTCAATGGGAAGTGAGGGAGATAGGTTCCAGGCTCTCACAAAATTGTCATAAGTAACACCTAATACATTATTTTTAAAGCTTTGAAATGAAGACTTTAAATGCTAAACAGCATTATAAACCTAATAAAATAATCACACAACACAGAATATATAATTAAACTAAGTTAAATGAACAAAAAAAAATTGCTAAACAGTATTATAAACCTAATAAAATAATCACACAACACAGACTTCACTTGCATTTTTCTGTAAGCAGTTCTTTCTATGCATTCCAATCTGGATTGATTTGTAGATAGGAAGATCTTGTTCCTTTGAAATCTGCTCGATAGCTCAGGTCTGGTTAAACTGATTAATTTCAGCTTGCTTGGCTTTGCTGCAACACAAGCGGACAGCTCCACCTACTGGATATTTTAATAAATGCACTGCTTCTCAATGCTTTTCAATAGCAGTCATATGACTGGAAAAAAAGGTTGTTATTCTGAAACGGTGTAAATTGAACCGTTGTAAAACGAGGCCACCTGTATATTCTAGGAAGAGGTCAGGGAAAATGTATCATAGGGGGTGGGGAGGGGTGTTGTGGTTTTTTTTTTGTTTTTCCTTTTTTTTTATATAGAATTTAGTTTATTTAGAATAGGACCATAGGACTTATTGTTAAACAAACAAAAGGAATGTTATCCTATGAGGTCATTGTATTTATTGTTTTTCTTTTCTGCTTCTCTTTTTTAAGTTAAAAAGAAAAGAAAAGGGAAAGATAAAATCCCAACAATGTACACTAGAAAACGGTAGAGGTAGATATTGCAATTCAGTTGAAGAATTATTGGATTTATGGAATGATGTATTTATTTTTATGTATTGCTGCCCGGTTAGGGCCTAAATTGTATGTTGGATACATTGTGGGTTATAAATAAAATAAAAAAAGTAAAGTGTTGGAAAATATAAAGCAGCATTTTGTACAGAACGTTTTAGCACTGTGAAGTGTTAAACTTCCAGACACATTCTTCAGGTTATTCCATGAGATTTTGTGATCCACTGAGATCCATCATAATGAGCAGTGTTAGCAACAATGTTTGTAACAATATGATACTTTGTTGCAACTACCACTGCCATATAGTCCTCAAAATAGGTGCACCATCTTGAGTCTACCTAGATATTCTGTCTTGGAGGAGCTAAATTTAACAGAGAATACCAAGATAAGAGGTAAATTTGACACCATAAATTATTGTAATGTTTTTTTAATTGCCTAATCTAACAGAATCATGACACTTCTCTTTTGACTTTCATATTGCTTTAACAAATACCACAAAAGATATCATAAGCCTTATAATCTTTAATAACAAATAAAATAAAACTGCTAAAATAAATGTTCTTCTGTAAATGTCTCTGTTTTGCTTCCAGCAATACTTTAATTGGTTACTTTCTTGTACAAACAGACAGTAAACACAGAGAAATTGGTTGGTTTAAGTTATAAGACTAAGGCCTTTAGCTGTATGTATATATATGTAGTGTTTGTGCAGAGTGTCTAGTATTTGTGCAATATGTGTGTATGTAGTGTTTGTGCAGTGTATGTGTAATGTAGTGTGTGTTTGTATGTTATAGAATTTGTGTCTATTGTGTTTCTTTTGTACGTGTGTGTGCTTGGTGTAGAGAGTATAGAGTATATGTTATGCATAGTGTTTGTTTAGTATGTGTGGTGTAGTGCAGTGATTTTTAACCTTTTTTTTGCCATGGTACACTTTTTTACATTAAAAAATCCTGTGGCACACCACCATCCAAAAATTTTAAAAAAATCACATATTGTAGCCTAATACAGCATATATATATACACATACACACAAACACACACATACTGTATGTATTGTGCTGTTATGCCATGCCTCCTACAAACTACCCCTGCACTGGGAGTAAAAAACAAGCAAAGTTTAAAAAATATGTCACACTGTTGTCAGTCTGCCGTGGCACACCTGAGGATCTCTCATGGCACATTAGTGTGCCACGGCACACTGGTTGAAAAACACTGGTGTAGTGTTTATGAAGTGTGTGTGTGTGTGGTGTCTTATTTGTGTAGTCTTTGTGTGTGTGTGTAGTGCACAGCTTGTGTACTGTTTGTGTGTGGCTGTAGTATAGTGTTTGTGTAGTGTGTATGAGGTAAGTTTTTTTCCTCCTTTCCCACCACAAAAGTCCCTGTTTCTCGCTTGGACTACATCCTGTTTCATTACAACCACAGTATGACTGAAACAATAGTCATTAAATCATATGACTTTAGGCTAGTTTATCAAGTTCAATGTTCCTCCAACCCTTAGGGAAACACACACATATACATATGTTATATCAATGTTTTTTTCTTTGCATCTGAGTACTGGACAAAAATAAATTCTATTATAAAATTTGCTTAATTCTCTTCGTATCTGTCGTGCCGCGCCGCTTTAGCTGTTGCTAGGGACGCGGCGCCTGCTGTCTGCTCGTTGCCTAGGGGGAATCGGCTCATCTCTGCGTGTGGCGGTGATGTCATCACTGCACACTTCCTCCTGCCGAAGCCGGTATGGATCTCCTGTGGCGCGAATCCTGCACCTATATAAGTAACGTCAGTCCTACCTATCACTGCCCAAGTATAGGTGTTACTTACTGTTCTCCTGGGTGTTATTTATTTGTATGCTGGATTGCTATTTTGTTGCTGACCCCTGCTTGTCTGACCACTCTGCCTCTTTAACCCTTAACTGCTGGATTGATACTGCTGCTGAACTTTGCTTGTCTGACCACTCTACCTCTTTAACCCTTAACTGCTGGATTGATACTGCTGCTGAACTCTGCTTGTCTGACCACTCTACCTGTTAACCCCTATCTGCCCTGAATTGCCTCACTGTTGCCAAACCCTGCCTGCCTGACCATCCCAGTGGTTTATCCCTGGACTACCTTACTGTTGCCGAACCCTGCCTGCCTGACCATCCTAGTGGTTTACCCCTGGACTACCTTACTGTTGCCAAACCCTGCCTGACCATCCTAGTGGTTTACCCCTGAACTGCCTTACTGTTGTTGAACCCTGCCTGACTGACCATCCTATTGGTTTACCCCTGGACTACCTTACTGTTGCCGAACCCTGCCTGCCTGACCACCCTAGTGGTTTGTCTCTGGTTTCCTGGCTGTTGCCGCCAAGTACTGTCCTGCCTGTGGTGAGTGCCGTTTATCTCATCTTGCAAACTTACTCTTCTCTGGGATATTCCCTATCATTCCAGCTCAATGCCGGAATAACAAGACTACTGGCCGAGTTCGGTCTGATAGAGGAGTATCCCACGAGCATTACAGTATCCTGTTTGAAGCAGCAGCAATGCACTACTGGGAAGTAACTGAACACATCAGGCGAGCCAGTGAAAAGAGGCATATATGTGCTGCCACCAATCAGCAGCTAGCTCCCAGTAGTACATTGCTGCTGCAAGGCCTAACTAGGTATGATTTTAAACAAAGGATACCAATAGATGCAATAAAATTAGATAATAGAAGTAAAATGATAAGTTGTGTAAAATGACATGTTCTATCTGAATGATAGATGTCCCTTTAAGTAATTACAGTCCCTTCAAGTAATTGCAGTTTTAATTCCAGTGGCACCAACTAAGGGCTCACTTCCACTGAGTCGTAATTAGGTTTGTATGTGCTCGCAAACCGATAAATATGCTATTGGGGTGCCGAAAATATTTTCGCGTCCCATAGAAAGTATTAGAAGTTAAGTGATAACTTATACCAGGTTTTCAATATAAGCGCAAACCGTTAATACACTGTCGGAGGCTGTCAATACATTGAGAAAAATTACACCCAGCTCAACTAGGTGTAAAAGAGGAACATTGAGCTTTTTGAGACATGTTTCCTAGTGAAATTTTAGTGTTTCAATGTGGATTTTTTTTTTATATTTATTGTTGTCCCATGTATAGGAATATTTGCACTTATTTTTTATGTAAATATCAGTATTAATTTACATATAAAAATGTATGCAAGCACATATCTACAAAATTCAAACTAGACCTATACCTAGGGCAGCAATACATATTACATATAGCATAAAGTGTAAAATATAATTATAATAAAAAAATGTATTTTTCTTATAGTTAAAAAAATATATGTATTATAAATAAGTGTATCTTTGTTCACAGGTAAGTAGCACAGGCGTTAAACGTAAATTTGAAAGTGTAATGTAAGGTTATCATAGCAACTAATTGATTTTTGAGAAATCCGACATCGGATGGAAGCGTTAACACAACGTTAACAAATTGTATGGATTAAAGTCTTTCAATTTTAATATACGGAAGTTGTCTTTCGCTTTTTTATGATCCTTCCTGGAAAGGTGTTGTAATCTTTTTACCTACCGCAGTCTCTGACACATTAACTGCACAGACGCTCATCCACATTCAATCAAGCAACGCTGAGTACCACCTGTGTACAGCCAACCTGAGGCCACCCAGTGTGCTAACCACTGAAAGTGTTAGTCTGCCTGTCAGCACCGGTTACAATACGGTGCATACACCTTCGGTAAGCCTATAATATTAGTCACCTATACGGCTTTGAGTCAACAGTATTACGCTATGTGGTGCCCTCTTTTCTACTTATAATTTACAGATATCTTCACTCCGAGGACCAGAGGAGCTTTGCCGCCAGCACATTTGATCGCGCTCTAAAGATCCAGCACCATCCGTTCACACGAAGTATCATGGTTGGTGCTTAGACACGATTCACATATATTTTTATTTTTATTTTTACTTTTAGCGCACCCCGCTCACGGTTCCCTTCGGGGTTCCTATTTTGACTGAAAGCATAGATTAACCTGAAAATAGTAAGTAGATGTTTTTGTTTATATTCAGCTAGATTACGAGTTTTGCGTTATGAGTGAAAAAGCATCATTATGCTTCATAACGCTGCTTTTTCCCTAACGCCGCTATTACAAGTCTTGTAGGTATAGGTGTACCGCATACCGTTTTGGCCGTCACGCAACGTCAGTACCACACTTTTATAAAAAGTCCTTTTTCAATGGGACTCCCATAGCGCCGGTATTATGAGGCCATAAAGTGAGCGGTACTCCCTATACTGACAAGATCTGTACCGCCATCTCAAGTCAGTAGTTATGAGTTTTACGTTACAAAGCTGTAACATAAAACTTATAACTAAAGTGTTAAAAAGTACACTAACACCCATAAACTACCCATTAACCCCTAAACGGAGGCCCTCCCACATTGCAAACACTAAAATAAAATTATTAATCCCTAATCTGCCGCTTCGGACATCGCCGCCAATAAAAAAAAATATTAACCCCTATTCCGCCGGTCCCCAACATCGTCGCTAGTATAATAAACCTAATAACCCCTAAACTTAAATATTATTAACCCTAATCTGCCGTCCGTCCACACCGCCGCAATAATAAGCCTATTAACCACTAAACCGCAAGCGCCCCCACAACGAAATATACTAAAATAAATTATTAACCCCTAAATCTCTGACCTCCCACATCATTAACGCATCATTAACGCTACATAAATATATTAACCCTCAATTGGGGTAATTTCAAAAGAGTGGGCAGAGAGGGAGGAATGGTTGTGTGAACATCCGGTTCAGAGGGTTTTTATAAAACTTAACTTTTATTAATTATAAAAATAAAAGGAACAACATAAACATAGAACATTTAAAAACACAGTTACGATTAATCTTAACACCACTAATTATCAAGTTGTGTGCGGCGCAGTAGCATTGGGTCATAACAGGATGCCAAAGTCCCTAAATTACTAACTGCACTTAATTCAAGTAACAGAGCTTATCAGGTGAGTGGTATCTAATGATGTCCCTCTACACAGTGGGGAGTTATGCTGCCATTTCAGAGTACTATTAATCACTAGTTTGGATAGACCTCTGGATGTAGTGGGGTATACTGGTACCTCTTATTACTATAAGTACCAGGGTTAAGTATGATAATGGGAGTGATTATCAATGCTTATAGGTATAAGTACCACCTGGCTAAGGACTATTTCAATTTTTATATAACAGAGAAACAATCGCTATATCTCAATATTTCATGAATGCCGGCAAAACATTTTCCAATGGTCAGTATTAGGGTGATCACTGAGTTCAGTAAGAACCCTGGGCGATTGTTACTAGTTTCCTGCATGTGTTATAACAACCGGGCTAAAGTGGGGCCCGGTGATTGAAAATTGATTTACAGGGTCTAGTAAGTAATCAGTCAGAATGCTAGGATACATACGATTTAAAAAAATAATACTGGTATTAATTATACTGGCACAGGTAATAAGGTTGGACTGAAATAAATGGAATTACAGTCCTAATGGTGCTTGCATTGCCAGTGTTATACTTTTAGTTTTTTGCTAAACGTTACAGGAGATCCTACTGTCAGGATTGTTAGTAAAGTACATAATGGATCTTAGTATAATTCTGTATTGTGGGACCCCCCTCTAAGTGTGTCGGGTATTAAAACAACACAATTTTTAAGGAGTGTAGAAAGACAAGATAGAACCCTTAGTTTCCAGGTACGTAAAAAAAAAAAAAAATATATATATATATATATATATATATATAGGAGTATCAGTGTGTTTTACGTGTAATTTAGCAACCTACTAGTTCTATGTTGCCCAATGGTTATCTACATCAAGTAGTATATACTCGATATTAGAGCTGGGAGATCCCAAATAAACATGGGTAACAAGTACTTCTTATGAGACAGCAATTGAGTATTATTAAGTTCCCAATAGGTAGGGACATTGAGCATTAGTTAGCGGCGATACCACTTGTTAGCCAATTACCTTGTGTATTAAGTGCCTATTACATATAAGGCAAAGACATTACTATGTATCGATAGAAAATTTGGGACCCAAAAAATTATTGCAAGCAATTAAGCTAGACTATCTACGGCGACACCAATTGTCAGCCATCAACAAAGTTAAGATAACTGTAAACATAAAATAGCCACTAAGTACGAATTGAGGTTGTCAGAGTAATCGTTACTGCAAGTTAAAAAAACGAGAGACGATTAAGTCCCTACTCCCCATAACATGTTTCGCAAACAGCTTTTTCCACCTTGGAAAAAGCTCTTTGCGAAACATGTCAGTATTCAGCCCCATCCTAGTTCAATGGGTAAATATTTCTGACAGTTTTATAGGCAACAACCTATGTAGTGCCATTGTTGTTCTTTCTCCTTTGTTTAAATCATAAATATATTAATCCCTAATCCTAACCCTGACGTAACCCTAACACTAAATCTATTTACTAGCTACCTAGTTAAAATAAATACAAAGTTGCCTGTAAAATAAAACCTAAGCTACCTTACACTTAAAACTAACATTACAATAAAATAAAAAAAATTTAATTATTAAAATACAATTTTCTAACTTACAAAAAAAAATACTAAATTACAAAAAATAAAAAACAAAATTATCAAAAATTAAAACGTAAAAACGAACTACACCAAATCTAATAGCGCTATCAAAATAAAAAAGCCCCCCAAAATAAAAAAAAAAACCCTAGCCTACACTAAACTTCCAATGGCCCTTAAAGGGCCTTTTGCAGTTCATTGCCCCAAAGAAATCAGCTCTTTTACCTGCAATAAAAAATACAAACACCCATTTAGCTCTTTTACATTGCCCAAAACCCTAACCTAAAAAAAACCCACCCAAAAAACCCTTTAAAAAAACCTAACACTAACCTCCAACGATCCACTTACAGTTATCGAAGTCCGAACATCCATCCTCATCCAGCCGGCGAAGTCCTCATCCAATCAGCAAGTCTTCATCCAGGAGGCCTCTTTGATTTTCATCCAGCCAGCAAAGTCCGCATCCATGCGGCAAGAAGTCTTCATCCAGACGGCATCTTCTATCTTCATCCATCCGGCGCGGAGCGGGTCCAACTTCAAGACATCGGAGCATCCTCTTCTTATGGTCGTCGGCGTCAACTGAAGGTTCCCTTTAAGTGACGTCATCCAAGATGGCGTCCCTTACATTCCTATTTACTGAAAGATTTCTATCAGCCAATAGGAATTAAAGGGGAAAAATCCCATTGGCTGTTGCAATCAGCCAATATGATTGAGCTTTCATCCTATTGACTGATCCAATTAGCCAATAGTATTGAGCTCTCATTCTATTGGCTGTTCCAATAACTTTAATATAGTGGCGGCGACATTGGGGGCGGCAGATTAGGGGTTAATAACTGTATTGTAGGTGGCGGCGATGTTAGGGGCAGCAGAATAGGGGTTATTAACTGTATGTAGGTGGCGGCGATATCGGGGGCGGCAGATTAGGGGTCAATAACTGTATGTAGGTGGCAGTGATGTTAGGGACAGCAGATTAGGGGTTAATAACTTTATGTAGGTGTCAGCGATATCGAGGGCAGCAGATTAGGGGTTAATAACTGTAATGTAGGTGGTGGCGATGTTAGGGGCAGCAGATTAGGGGTGTTTAGACTCAGGTTTATGTTAGGGTGTTAGGTTTAAACATAACTTTTTATTTCCCCATAGACATCAATGGGGCCGCGATCGCAGGTGTTAGGCTTTTTTTTGCAGGCTCTCCCCATTGATGTCTATGGGGAAATCGTGCACAAGCACGTCAAAGCAGCGCTTGATTTCGGAGCGGTATGGAGCTCAACACCACCATATCGCCCGCACAAGCCTGCTTTTCTAAAACTTGTAATAGCAGCGCTATAGGGAGGTGAAATAACGCCGAAAATGTTGCGGTCGTTAATTTCCCTATAGCGCTCAAAACTCGTAATCTAGCTGATTATTTGTTTAAATACTGAAATGCAAATGTTAAGGTTTAATTACTTTAGCTTCTATAAACTAATGGGGGCTGTCATGTTGGATCCTAGGTGCTCCCATTATCTATTTCTCCTGCTGAGGACAAATAGAGACGGATATATAACAGGCAATAAAAGAGAATTTACAAACAAGGCTGTGTGGAATATAAAATTGTTAAAGGGATATTAAACGTATTCAAACTACCCATTAACTTGATAATAGTTTGCAGATTAATTTTTTTACATTATGAGCCAGATTACAAGTGGTGCATTAATAATGCGCAAGCGATAAAGGTTTATCACGGGTGTTTGCGCACGTCAGGTTTTCTGCTTATATTAAAAGTTGAAAGAAAACGCAATCGCTTGGGCACAATTGAAGTTATAGGGATAGTAAAGTCCAAATGAAACGTTCATGGCTCAGATAGGGGGAATGGTAAATAAAGGGATTATCTATCTTTTTAAACAATAACATTATTGACATTAACATTAAGGTCAGTAAATACAATAGATTTGCACAATCAACAAATGCATGATAAAAAGACAATGCAATTGCAATTAGGGGCCGATTTAGTAATGTGCGGGCGGACATGATCCGCTGTGCATACGCTGTCGGCATTTATCATTGCACAAGCATTTCTAGTGAAATTCCTGTGCAATGCTGCCCCCTGCACATTCGAGGCCAATCGGCCTCTAGCAGGGGGTGTCAATCAACCCATATCCGATCGGGCTGATTGCTGTCTGCCACCTCAGAGGTGGCGGACGAGTTAAGGAGCAGCGGCCTTAAGACTGCTGCTTCTTAACTCCTGTTTCCGGGGAGCCTGAAGGCTCGCACGGAAATAGATGCATTCACGGGTTGATAAATCGACCCCTGAGTCTGAACTTCAAATGAGTAGTAAAAAAAATTCTGACAAATTTTAAAGTTTTGTCTATTTCCACTCCCCCCTGTATCATGTGACAGCCATCAGCCAATCACACATGCATATATGAGTAAATATAAAAAGTAAATTGGAATTAGTTTAAAATTGCATGTTCTATCTGAATCGTGAAAGCTTATTTGTGACTTGAGTGTCCCTTTAAGTAGATGAAAACTTTAAAAACATATTTATGCAATATTCATATTTAATAAAGTTTTATACTGTGCATTTACTGTAATAAATATGTTCTGCCCATAGCATTTATAGTATTTATAAATAAATATTCCTTTAAATATCTGTATATCTGTATAGATATATGTATATTTATACCGGTATATAATCATGTATATAAATATATATATATATATATATATATATATATATATATAATATTTATTAATTTATGAATAAATAGAACATATTCTGCTACGTGAAGAACATTGGAATGTGAAATATTCATATTTTCATGTCGGGTTAGAGCACTTGAGAATATGCTATCGGGTTTGCGTACGAGTAGGGTGCTCCATTGACTTCTATAGGGTGATATTGCACGATATTCTAAGTTCGTCTTTTTACACACGTCGGTATATTGCATGAGCGAAAAGAGTTTACTTTCCACTCATAATATGAGCGCAACCCGACGCGCCCAGAACCTTAACTTTGAGTGGGAGCATTTAATAGCGCTCCACTTGAAATCTGGCCCTATATTAGTTGTTTAAATATTTAAGATATAAGTGTAAATGTTTAGTTTCTATAAAGTACTATAGTGTCTGTAAAGCAATGGGTATCATTGGAACTTTGGCTTTCCCCTTTATCTATTTTTTCTGATGAGGACAATTAGAAACAGATATAAATTAGGCAATAAAAGAGAATGTGCAAACAATGGCTCATTGTAATATAGGATTGTTAAAGTATTTATCCAACACGGTTTCCACACAGCCTTGTTCTTCTCTTTTGAAAAACGTTAACTGACCAATAATATAATATTTAAAAAATGTACATGGTGGAAAATATTTTAAAAAAATAGGCACAGTTTATAAACCTGGATTTAACTAATAAAAAAGCATATAGTGTAGTTTAATATCACTCTCTTAGACCTAGATTTGGAGTTTGGCGTTAGCCGTGAAAACTAGCGTTAGAGGCTCCTAACGCTGGTTTTAGGCTACCACCGGTATTTGGAGTCACTCAAAATAGGGTCTAACGCTCACTTTTCAGCCGCGACTTTTCCATACCGCAGATCCCCTTACGTAAATTGCGTATCCTATCTTTTCAATGGGATTTTTCTAACTCCGGTATTTAGAGTCGTTTCTGAAGTGAGCGTTAGACATCTAACGACAAAACTCCAGCCGCAGGAAAAAAGTCAGTAGTTAAGAGCTTTCTGGGCTAACGCCGGTTTATAAAGCTCTTAACTACTGTACTCTAAAGTACACTAACACCCATAAACTACCTATGTACCCCTAAACCGAGGTCCCCCCACATCGCCGACATTCTATTAAATTTTTTTAACCCCTAATCTGCCGACCGCCACCTACGTTATCCTTATGTACCCCTAATCTGCTCCCCCTAACACCGCCGACCCCTGTATTATATTTATTAACCCCTAATCTGCACCCCTCAACGTCACCTCCATCTGCCTATCTTCTATCTTCATCCGATGACGACCGGCTCCATCCTGAAGACCTCCACCACGGACCCATCTTCTTCCGGCGACGTCCAACTGAAGAATGACGGTTCCTTTAAGGGACGTCATCCAAGATGGCGTCCCTCGAATTCCGATTGGCTGATAGGATTCTATCAGCCAATCGGAATTAAGGTAGGAATATTCTGACTGGCTGATCGGAACAGCCAATAGAATGCGAGCTCAATCTGATTGGCTGATTGGATCAGCCAATCGGATTGAACTTGATTCTGATTGGCTGATTCCATCAGCCAATCAGAATATTCCTACCTTAATTCCGATTGGCTGATAGAATCCTATCAGCCAATCGGAATTCGAGGGACGCCATCTTGGATGACGTCCCTTAAAGGAACCGTCATTCTTCAGTTGGACATCGCCGGAAGAAGATGGGTCCGCGGTGGAGGTCTTCAGGATGGAGCCGGTCGTCATCGGATGAAGATAGAAGATGCCGCTTGGATCAAGATGGTTGCCGGTCCGGATCGCCTCTTCTTCCCGGATAGGATGAAGACTTTGGAGCCTCTTCTGGACCTCTTTAGCCACCGGATGATGGATCGCCAGCCCCCGCTTGGGTTAGATGAAGATTTTGGAGCCAGGACGGATCGGTGAACCTGGTATGGTGAAGACAAGGTAGGATGATCTTCAGGGGCTTAGTGTTAGGTTTATTTAAGGGGGGTTTGGGTTAGATTAGGGGTATGTGGGTGGTGGGTTGTAATGTTGGGGGGGGGGTATTGTATGTTTTTTTTTACAGGCAAAAGAGCTGAACTTCTTGGGGCATGCCCCGCAAAGGGCCCTGTGCAGGGCTGGTAAGGTAAAAGAGCTTTTAACTTTAGTAATTTAGAATAGGTTAGGTCATTTTTTATTTCGGGGGGCTTTGTTGTTTTATTAGGGGGCTTAGAGTAGGTGTAATTAGTTTAAAATTGTTGTAATATTTTTCTTATGTTTGTAAATATTTTTTTATTTTTTGTAACTTAGTTCTTTTTTATTTTTTGTACTTTAGCTAGTTTATTTAATTGTATTTATTTGTAGGAATTGTATTTAATTAATTTATTGATAGTGTAGTGTTAGGTTAATTGTAGGTAATTGTAGGTAGTTTATTTAATTAATTTATTGATAGTGTAGTGTTAGGTTTAATTGTAACTTAGGTTAGGATTTATTTTACAGGTAATTTTGTAATTATTTTAACTATTTTAGCTATTAAATAGTTCTTAACTATTTAATAGCTATTGTACCTGGTTAAAATAATTACAAAGTTGCCTGTTAAATAAATATTAATCCTAAAATAGCTACAATGTAATTATAATTTATATTGTAGCTATATTAGGGTTTATTTTACAGGTAAGTATTTAGCTTTAAATAGGAATAATTTATTTAATAAGAGTTAATTAATTTCGTTAGATTAAAATTATATTTAATTTAGGGGGGTGTTAGTGTTAGGGTTAGACTTAGCTTTAGGGGTTAATCCATTTATTAGAATAGCGGTGAGCTCCGGTCGGCAGATTAGGGGTTAATAATTGAAGTTAGGTGTCGGCGATGTTAGGGAGGGCAGATTAGGGGTTAATACTATTTATTATAGGGTTAGTGAGGCGGATTAGGGGTTAATAACTTTATTATAATAGCGGTGCGGTCCGCTCGGCAGATTAGGGGTTAATAAGTGTAGGCAGGTGGAGGCGACGTTGAGGGGGGCAGATTAGGGGTTAATAAATATAATATAGGGGTCGGCGGTGTTAGGGGCAGCAGATTAGGGGTACATAGGGATAATGTAAGTAGCGGCGGTTTACGGAGCGGCAGATTAGGGGTTAAAAATAAAATGCAAGTGTCAGCGATAGCGGTGGCGGCAGATTAGGGGTTAAAAAGTGTAAGGTTAGGGGTTTTTAGACTTGGGGTACATGTTAGAGTGTTAGGTGCAGACGTAGGAAGTGTTTCCCCATAGCAAACAATGGGGCTGCGTTAAGAGCTGAACGCGGCTTTTTTGCAGGTGTTAGGTTTTTTTTCAGCTCAAACAGCCCCATTGTTTCCTATGGGGGAATCGTGCACGAGCACGTTTTTGAGGCTGGCCGCTTGCGTAAGCAACTCTGGTATTGAGAGTTGAAGCTGCGTTAAAAATGCTCTACGCTCCTTTTTTGGAGCCTAACGCAGCCTTTATGTGGACTCTCAATACCAGAGTTATTTTTATGGTGCGGCCAGAAAAAAGCCGGCGTTAGTTTTTCGGGTCGTTACCGACAAAACTCCAAATCTAGCCGTTAGTAAATGCACAATGATCTGGAAAGAGATCAAAGCTTGAAATTTTCACTGCTAGTCATTTATCAAGTGTTTAACATTGAATTAAGATTTACATGAAAACCAATGAAATTCTGTTCAGTGCTGTGTGGGCAGAAGGGAACTACTGGAAAAATTAGTGCGAGCCCTTGGCAGAGAGCCAGGAACAGTTCTGGGAAAAAAGCTAAATACGTCAAGTGATCTTTTCAACTTGGGCTGTTCACACAGCTCAGCACAATGTGTCTGAAGTTCCAGACCTGCCCTTCAGGAAACAGCCCTAAACTCTTATAACTAAATACATAAGTGTAGTAAACAAATGCATATAATAAATGTATATGGAACAAACTACAAAATAATAAATTATGTTGTGTCTTAAAAGACAATTTACTCAAATTGTTATACCAATCTTTTATAGGAGCATGCTTAATTTGCATCTTTTTTGGACTGGGAGCATACAAAGGTTAGTTTTCTAATCTGACCACAGTTTCTCTTCCACCACTAGCAAAAATTCACTTAAAGGGACATAAACCCCATTTTTTTTTCTTTTATGATTCAGAGAGAGAATACAATTTTAAGCCATCATTCATTTTACTTCTATTATCTAATTTGAAAGATTCTCTGGGTATCTTTTGTTGAAGAATCAGCAAACACTACTGGGAGCTAGCTGAATGCATTTGGTGAGCCAATAACACGTTGCATATATGTTCAGCCACCAATCAGCAACTCCTGGGCCTACCTAGGTATCCTTTTCAACAAAGGATACAAAGGGAACAAAATAAATTAGATAATAGAAGTAAATTTGAAAGTTCTTTAAAATCACTTGGTCTATTTGTATCATGAAAGAAACAATTTGGGCTTTATGTCTCTTTAATACCACTGCATTGGCTGTTACACTTGACTTTATATTGTTTGTTTTAAAAAAAAAAAAAAAAGGTTAGAGTATTTAAAACGTCCTTTTGACTTCTAAATAAATGGCGGCTCAGTTTCCGTTTATCAACTGTCAGCTCTGTAGGTGTATACATGAATTATGTTAACATTACTTTAAAGGGACAGTCTAGTCAAAATGAATCTTTCATGATTCAGATAGGACATTCAATTTTAAACAACTTTCCAATTCACTTTTATCATCACATTTACTTTGTTCTCTTGGTATTCTTATTTGAAAACTAAAACTAGGCAAGCTGATATGCTAATTTCTAAGCCCATGAAGGCCGTCTCTCCTCTCAATGCATTTTCACAGCTAGAGGGCGTTAGTTCATGTGTGCCATATAGATAACATTGTGCTCACACCCGTGCAGTTACTTATGAGAGAGCACTGATTGGCTAAAATGCAAGTCTGTCAGAAGAACTGAAATAAGAGGCAGTCTGCAGAGGCTTAGATACAAGGTAATCACAGAGGTAAAAAGTATATTAATATAACCGTGTTAGTTATGCAAAACTGGGGAATGGGTAACAAAGGGAATATCTATCTTTTTAAACAATAAACATTCTGGAGTAGACTGTCCCTATATATTAATTGTCCTTTCCTTAGTCCATCGCACACAGCCAACAATTGCTTTAGCCTCAGCCCCATATCATTGAGACTCTGCCACAACCTCCAACATATCTCCTAATATTTACCAGAGGCTATCAGGGATGAGGAGACTGGTGGTTTATGAAGGGGGATAGTGGGTGAGTCATGTCAAATCCGGGGCAGAGCTGTGAAGTGTTGGACAGAGTTCAGCAGAGAGTGGACAGAACAAGGGTTTGCCTATGTGGTCCTCAGCAAATAATGAGGTCCTGGGAACTTGTTGGAGGGACACTGGAAAGTGCTCCCAAACTGTGACAATCCCATAATATGTCGAACGGTTGGGAGTTCTGCTCATTCTTAGGTCTCAAGACCTCACTGATGCAATGACCACAGCAGTCTCCACACCTTATAGTTATGCCTATACCTGAACTCTCACTAGTTAACCTCACAGCTCTTTATTGAACATGATTCATAGATTAACATAATTCTTTATTGGACATGATCCATAGATTACCAATAGATTAACAAAATTCAAGAGATTGCATACGCTGGAAAATATATTAAAGAACCTACCCCAGCATTACTTTCCAATCCCATCAATTCCTAAAATATTCTATGGAGAATATTCACTAAGGAATGCACTGAGAGAGCTTCAGTTACAGCGCCTATCTATCAAGCTCTGAATGGAGTTTGATGCCCCGTGTCACAAAGACCGCTGCTCCATAACCTGTCCGCCTGCTCTGAGCAGGCGGACAGACATCGCCGCAATTCAACCCGATCAAGTACGATCGGGTTGATTGACACCTCCCTGCTGGCGGCCGATTCGCTGCGAGTCTGCAGGGGGCGGCGTTGCACCAGCAGCTCTTATGAGCTGCTGGTGCAATGCTGAATACGGAGAGCGTATTGCTCTCTGTATTCAGCGAGGTCTGGCGGACCTGATCCGCACAGGTCTGCCAGATCTTGTTAAATAGAGGCCAAAGACTTCCCAGCATCAAATAGGATTAGTGATAGGGAGAAGGAACTGTTAATGAATCTATCCCACTGCCTCTAATACATAAAGAGAGAGTGAAACATAGTATCTCTCCCTTTAAACAAGAGTGAAATAGAATTTTTTTTTTAAATACTGCAAAATCTTTTTATTATTATTATTATTGACAAGCAGTCTAGCAAACCTGAGTATTAACAGCAATTTCATAGCTAATTTTTTACAAATGATTAAAAATAAACTGAATTTACATTTCATTTTCTGGTTGTTGTAAAGCTGTAGGATACAGCTATTGCTTTTAAAACAAACTGACTTGACACTAAATACCTAGATATGATATACAGACATAATATCCACAACTTGTTCACTTGTGAGATCTCTGCCATTTGTGATATTTGCTATGGACGTGTAACATCCTGCAGAGTACACCAGTGTCATGTAAGAGGTCACTAGTTAATGAGAAGCTAAGAAACTACATCACGTACCTCATTTGGGCATGTTTAAATAAATTATGTGTATTTAGTCTCCTGTAAACAGTTTATCTTTGTGTTGTAATACTAATATTCTGTCTACAGTGAAATAACAACACCTTTTATTTACAAGTTTTATTTATGTTTTAATTACATACTCAACATTTGTAGTGAGTGTCTTATCCTTATATTTTTGTACCTTTAAAAATGATGCGCCAGATTACAAGCGGCGCTCTAATTTTTCATCGCCCATAAGTGGTAACTGCAAAAAAAATAGTGCTGATGAGGTATCGCTGGTATTGCAAGTTAAAAGTAAAAATTTGGAGAATCATCCAAAGACTCAGTACTTCGCTACATCGCTAACTCCCTTTCTCCATAGACTTCTATGGGTGTGCTGCAGAAAGCCCTTTCATTTTATAGTTTGTTCACTAACCTTGTCAAACTTGTCCTCAGGTCTCCCTAACAGGCCAGATTTTATAGATATCTGAACTGGAGCACAGGTGAAATAATCAGCTGATTAGTAAAAATAGTTATTAACCTGCTCTTACCCAAGACAAACCTGAAAATCTGGCCTTTAACGGAAGTGCTCTAGACTAATTGCCTAAAGCCGAAGGTACGTTAGGAGTAAAATTAATTCCTATGTTCTTCACTTAGAAGAACATATACTGTATATACAGTATGTATACATTTTTGTAAAATATATATCGATACCTATAAATCTATATGAATAGATACAGCTATCTAACATAGGAGAGCCCTGCAACATCATGCAGCAGAGTAAAAATCAATATGGGACAAGTTACGATCTCAAGCAAGCATACAGGATAAATAACTATGATGTATAGGTAATACAAGCATGGGGATCCATGTAAATCCTAACTATGCAATAACCAGAAAATAATTATGTAAAAGTATATACAGTAATAATCCATAATTTTTTGGATATCAATAAAAAGATCAACTTCGTCGCATTTGGCTGTTGGTATAAATGACAAACCCTTGTTCAGAACACTTCTCTCATCCGGGGTTAGTATATGATTGCTCAAATTGACAACTAGGTCCTCATGGACCGACCTCTCCTGGGAGGTCTGGGTGGTTGGTTTAAACCCCCCCCCCCCCGCCTGGTGTGGCTCCTCGTCCTTCCCCGTTTTTTGACCTCGTAGTCATACCCCCTCTGTACCCTGTTTGTGATGGCATAGGGGTCGAGGTATTGGCATTAGTATCCGTATTGGCATTTTGTAATCATTCGTTACATCCTCTAGTTTACAGTTCTTGAATGTGATCAATTCATTCTCATATTTCTCAATATCCTCCTTTAGCTTGCCCAGCCAATTTTGATCCTTCTCAGCCTCAAGTGTTGGTAAATACTGCCCCTCATACTTGGATATGTCTGCTTCGCTTGTTTTAAATAGCTTGATGGTCTGTAATACTGGATGCTATATATATTGTTGCTGCTCTGTATATAATTTTTCCTTGGGATTATGTTTTTTGTGGTAAGGTTTAGCTTCTACTTGGTCCCATCTTTGCTTATTATTTGATGATTATTATTGAATTAGATCAATCAGTAGTTTTTAGTATATCTCTTTTTACCATATATATGCTCTTTGTACCTGTTGCAACTGTGCATTTATTATTTCATGATTTATGTGCAGTTAGTGGTCTGACATAGCTTTATGGATTATTAGTATATATATATATATATATATGGCATTATTATTTCCCATTGTTGTAGGATTACTGTATGGATTACTGCATAGTTAGGATATAGATGGATCCCCATGTTTGGATTCTGCTCATCCATTTAACCCCTTTTTCCAAATTATGTAACCATGCACTGACCTTTCATGATATATGTACAGATAGGGATTTATTCTAGCCTTATGGATTATTACAGTATATACTTTTACATAATTATTTTCTGGTTATTGCATAGTTAGGATTTACACGGATCCCCATGCTTGTATTACCTATACATCATAGTTATTTATCCTGTGCTTGCTTGAGATTGTAACTTGTCACATATTGATTTTTACTCTGCTGCATGATTTTGTTATTGCAGGGCTCTCCTATGTTATTTACATAATGCCATGTAGAGTATGTTATGTAATATGCTAGTTCAAAAAGAGGATGACGATTCAACCTCTGGAGGTGCGCTATGTGTCAAGCAATCCGGATCTCACACTGTAGACGAAAATCGTAGGCTGCTCTCTCGGACAATCCAAATACAACCAAGAAACTCCTAGACAGGAACAAAGAGGCGCCAATAGGGTGATAACGTAAACACAGAGTCATTATCAGCAAACAACGGTGGAAATACTCACAGACGGAACGGCACTAAGTTGTGCCAGAAACAGCAGACCGGGACCTATTCGTCGCCCGGCAGACAAACACTCGGCAAGATTCTCCAGGAGGTCACGTGGGGCCCTTCCACCAATCAGGTAAGGAATCACGTCCACACCTTAATCCGGACGGCAGATCAACCAATCAACGGTCAGCCTTGGCACACACCTCTCTCCTCTGGGAACCACAGCGGTGATACTGTACTCCGTGAGTACTTAGCTGGGGCAAAGCGGCAAATAGCACTGACATCCAAAATCCACCAGACACAGGAAAACAGTATAAAAGGTTGACAGGAAAAGAACTCCAAAGGGGTATATTTAAAACAATTTATTAAAAGTTTTAAAAGAAACCAGCAACGCATTTCTCGGCTGCACAGAGCCATTTCATCAGGATATATATATAATATACTAGTTCGCACACTGTTGTCTCTATGCTTTTGTTTTTAACTCCACTTAGAACTGCCGAAGGGCGTGCAGTTGTCATGACAACTGATGATGTAGCCTTGATGACGTAGCCTTGCACTACGCAGCTGTTGGACTTCCAGAACGTCGCCGACAGTGTTGCACTTGGGAGATGGGTCTTTATAAAAAGGGTGAGTCTCTGTGTTATCTGTAAAAATTGTCTGAGGACGGGAGCAACCCCGAAACGTCACTTACATTAAAATAGGACCAGTAAACACAGCAGATTTGCATAATCAACAAATGCAAGATAACAATACAATACAATAGCATTTACTCTGAATTTCAAATGAGTAGTAGATTCTTTTCTAACAAATTTCAAAGTTATGTATATTTCCACTCCCCCTGTACCATGTGATAGCAATCAGCCAATCACAAATGCATATACGTATAGTCTGAGTTCTTGCACATGCTCAGTAGGAGCTGGTGACTCAAAAAAAAGTGTAAATATAAAAGACTGTGCAGATTTTTTTTAATGGAAGTAAATTGGAAAGTTGTTTAAAATGACATGCTGTATCTGAATCATGAAAATGTAATAAAACCTGAGTGTCCCTTTAAGCTTAAGACCTGGTGAGTGCTTTTTACCTTTGGATACATGTACTTTGCTTTTTAAAGCACCCCGGGCTGATATATATATATATATATACAGACACACACAAATATAGATATATACATTGGAGCCCTTCACAGTCATACACCTTGTCATATACCATATCCCTTTTTAATCCTTTCTCAACCTTTTTATTAATATAACTAGGCGATAAGCATGCCCAGAGGGCAGCCTATTTAAAATTACTGAAAAAAAATAAAAAATAAACCTAATCTAAACACCCCCTAATCTAAATTAAACTACCAATAGCCCTTAAAAGGGCCTTTTGTGGGGCATTGTCCTAAGTTAAACAGCTCTTTTACCTAAAAAAATTACCAATTACCCCCTAACAGTAAAAGTCCCCACCCAATCAACCCCCCAAAATAAAAAAAAACTAAGTCTAAAAAAACCTAAGCTACCCATTGCCCCAAAAGGGACATTTGTATGGGAATTGCCATTAAGAGGGCAATCAGCTCTTTTACAAACATCTCTTTTGCGCCCAAAAAATAAAAATCCCTAATCTAAACCCCCCCAAAAAAAACTCTAACCCTGAAATAGGTACTTACAGTTCCTGCAGTCTGGCGGCGCGGAGCGGAGGTGATCACTGAGTGGAGATGATCGTGGAGCAGGACCGGTGATCGCGGAGCAGGACCGGCGTGGAGGATTCTCTTCATGCGGTCGCCGCAGCATACTGAATATTGAATGCAAGGAACCCCATTTAGGTACCTTGCATTTCTACTGGCTGAAATTTTGAAATCAGCCAATAGGATGAGAGCTACTGAAATCCTTTTTGCTTTTTAAATCAGCCAATAGGATTTCAGTAGCTCTCATCCTATTTGCTGATTTCAAAAGTTCAGCCAATAGGAATGCAAGGTACCCCAATATAAATGGGGTACCTTGCATTAAATTTTCATTGTGCGGCGGCGACCGCATGAAGAGGAATCTCCATGTCGTTCCTGCTCCGCGACGGCGTTACAAATGCAATTATAGTATAGAATGTTATTTTTTTTTAAAAAAAGTATATATCTAACCCTACCCTAACACCCCCTAACTTAAATATATCTGGGTTTAATACTTTATTTTAATATGCTTTACAAATGTTTTCAGAAATTTGTTTATTAACCCTTATACTTTACATCAGGTATTTAAGTTGAGCTAATTTGGGCAACCCATAACTTTCATTATATCAGCTCTATTTAGAGTGGTCACAATATCCATAAAAAGTAATGGGTGCGCTAGACCGCTCTAAACCTTCTCTGGTAAATATGATTTACCATGGAGTTGTAAAAATCACATTGCGTACTAATGTTAGCGCAGTTTACTGCTTATCTCGGCCCGCGCTATCATTAGCTCAACAATCTGGCTCTATACTATATGTCCATTAAGAATTCTTAGTTGCATTATTAGTCGTAGGGGTTGATCACTGTTTAAACAATGTTTGAGCTGTGCCCAATATTCTTAACATTCGGCTAGATTACGAGTTGTGCGTTAGGCTGAAAAAGTAGCGTTAACAGGTCCTAACGCTGCTTTTTTCCTACCGCTGCTATTACGAGTCTTGCAGGTTTAGGGGCACCACACACTTCTTTGGCCTTACCGCAAAACGACTTACATAAACTTCGTAAAGTCTTTTTTCTATGGGACTTCCATAACGCCGGTATTACGAGTCTGTCCTGGAAGGCCAAAAAGTGAGCAGTACACCCTTTACCTCCAAGATCCATAACGCATTTAAAAGTCAGTAGTTAAGAGTTTTATGGTACAACGCCGTAACATAAAACTCATAACTAAAGTGCTAAAAAGTACACAAACACCCATAAACTACCTATTAACCCCAAAACCGAGGCCCTCCTGCATCGCAAACACTAAAATACATTTTTAACTCCTAATCTGCCGCTCCGGACATCGCCGCAACTATAATAAACATATTAACCCCTAAACTGCCGCACTCCCGCCTCGCAAACACTAGTTAAATATTATTAACCCCTAATCTGCCGTCCATAACATCACCGCCACCTACCTACATTTATTTACCCCTAATCTGCCGCCCCCAACGTCGCCGCCACTATACTAAATGTATTAACCCCTAAACCTAAGTCTAACCCTACCCTAACACCCCCTAACTTAAATATAATTACAATAAATCTAAATAAATATTAATATTATTACCTAAGTAATTCCTATTAAAAAATAAATATTTACCTATAAAATAAACAAACCCTAAGCTAGCTACAAAATAACTAATAGTTACATTGTATCTAGCTTAGGTTTTATTTTTATTTTACAGGCAAGTTTGTATTTATTTTAACTTGGTAGAATAGTTATTAAATAGTTATTAACTATTTAATAACTACCTAGCTAAAATAAATACAAAAGTACCTGTAAAATAAAACCTAACCTAAGTTACAATAACACCAAACCTAACCCTACAATTAAATAAATTAACTAAATTAAAAACAATTAAATAAATTAAATTAAATTAGCTAAAGTACAAAAAAAACACACTAAATTACAGAAAATAATAAATAAATTACAAGATATTTAAACTAATTACACCTAACCTAATAGCCCTATCAAAATAAAAAAAAGCCCCAAAGTAAGCAGCTCATTATTTTAAAATAGGAAGATGTGTTTTGGCTCAGCTCCAGCTAAAACAGCTCAATTAAATAAATTTAGTGGCTAAAAAACACTCGGTTTTGACAACACTGCTTGGGCAAAATAAGTGTAACGACTAGACAGCAAGGATGGAGACCATTTGGGAGCTGCCGAGACTGTCCGGCTTACTCACTACCATCCAAACGGGCACAGATCTAAAATAATTACCCTACCTGGGGCTAGGTATCAACACGGCACAGTAGTAAGAGACTGCTTACAAGAATACTCCTGGAGGGCTCTATGAGCCGATACCGGTACTGGCTCTGAGAATTACTGCGTCACGAGGCGCACTAAAGTTTTTAACTGACAAGTAACCTAAATGTCAGCAGCTGTGCTTCTTGGAGCTAACATCGGAGAGTTGTTTCTATCGGGTGAGGTGTCGAAAACACACGGGAGAGGCTATACAGAGTGAAGAGAGAGTGGAGGGCTGATGCGGCACTTATACTGACCTCTGCCATCTTGCACTACCACGCGGCTCTTGCAGCGAAGTTTAAAACAGCGGACAACTGCTACAAGCAGCCCATTGGTGGACTCCTAGCCTATATTGAGGCAATTTAGCAGATAGATGAGGCCTGACCCGAGGATTCAAAGATATGTGCTCTTATTATGTGTATTGATACTTTAACACGCATACAGCGGAAGAGGCCTGCGCATATGCAGCACCCAAATATCAAGCCAACAGATATCAGCAACAGAAAATGAGACATAACTGTGTTATATTCAGGATATGTACTTTTTCACCATGTTAATATCTCCTAGACGCTTTGGGACTTTGCCATTTTTACAATTGCTGGAAATACCTAATGTTTGTATTATGTCCCTAAGGTGGTATTCAGTTTTATAATATGTTTGGGATTCTGAAAGTCCAAAACATTAAAGTCCCTACATCTATAAAATGTACTTAAGCTGACCCATACATGATGGTGGGGGTAGAGTATATATTACTATATGACACTGTATATTCTTGTTCCCTCAAGTTAGTGGTTAGAAGGTGGTAAGAATAAGGTTTTCCTCCTCATATATTCTACTCAAAATATAAAGATATGTCCTGTCTATGCCCATTTTAAACCCAGATTGGCGATATTCACTGCTTATTCCCCCAGAATAGTTTTGTCCTACGGTTAGGTATAAGGTATCATGCTTGATATATTAGTGTCACCTCTCTATCATGAGGGGGTTTGAGAGGGGCCCCCACAGTGATGTGCTCAAAATAAATAGTGGCACTGATGTTATTGCAGACATCCCATTGTCATGTTTAGTATTTGGAGACTAGCCTTCCTTCAATGTTGCTACCTGTATCTCAAAGATGCTAACATAGGGTGAGAGGTTCCCAGCTACAACACATTAAATTACCTTTAATCTCCATAGTGCATTACACCCAATATAATCTTTTTTTACTTGTCTATACTCTAATTAACTTTACAGCTAACATAGTACTACAGCTCGCACTCTTAGATACAAAGCATAAGTTCTAAGGCTGTCATATATTATATCGCTTGTATCATGCAGCCTTCATATTACAATTATCAATTGATCCATGGCTATATATAGGGTTTTCATTTAATACACTACCATGTTTGTGCTAGGTACGGTTTGTGCTAGGTACGGTTTGTGCTAGGTACAGTTTGTGTTAGGTACGGTTTGTGCTAGGTACAGTTTGTGCTAGGTACAGTTTGTGCTAGGTACGGTTTGTGCTAGGTACGGTTTGTGCTAGGTACAGTTTGTGCTAGATGCTGTTTGTGCTAGATGCTGTTTGTGCTAGGTGCTGTTTGTGCTAGGTACAGTTTGTGCTAGGTACTGTTTGTGCTAGGTGCTGTTTGTGCTAGGTGCTGCTTGTGCTAGGTACTCTTTTTACTGGGGTCTGTTTGTGCTAAGGGCTGTGTGTGTTGGGTACTGAGCATGCTAGGTAACATGTGTGCTAGGTTCTGTTTGTGCTAGGTACTGTCTGTGTTAGGCACTACTTGCGCTGGGTACTGTTTGTGCTAGGTACAGTTTGTGCTAGGTACGGTTTGTGATAGGTGCTGTTTGTGCTAGGTACGGTCTGTGCTAGGTACAGTTAGTGATAGGTACAGTTTGTGCTAGGTACGGTTTGTGCTAGGTACAGTTTGTGTTAGGTACGGTTTGTGCTAGGTATGGTTTGTGCTAGGTATGGCTTGGGCTAGGTACGGTTTGTGCTAGGTACAGTTTGTGCTAGATGCTGTTTATGCCGAGTACTGTCTGTGCCGGGTCCTGTTTTTGCTAGGTACTGTTTGTGCTAGGTGCTGTTTGTGCTAGGTGCTGCTTGTGCTAGGTACTGTTTTTACTGGGGTCTGTTTGTGCTAAGGGCTGTGTGTGTTGGGTACTGAGCGTGCTAGGTAACATGTGTGCTAGGTTCTGTTTGTGCTAGGTACTGTCTGTGTTAGGCACTACTTGCGCTGGGTACTGTTTGTGCTAGGTACAGTTTGTGCTAGGTACTGTTTGTGCTAGGGGCTGTTTGTGCTAGGTGCTGTTTGTGCTAGGTGCTGCTTGTGCTAGGTACTGTTTTTACTGGGGTCTGTTTGTGCTAAGGGCTGTGTGTGTTGGGTACTGAGCGTGCTAGGGAACATGTGTGCTAGGTTCTGTTTGTGCTAGGTACTGTCTGTGTTAGGCACTACTTGCGCTGGGTACTGTTTGTGCCAGGTACAGTTTGTGCTAGGTACTGTTTGTGCTAGGTGCTGTTTGTGCTAGGTGCTGTTTGTGCTAGGCACGGTTTGTGATAGGTGCTGTTTGTGCTAGGTACGGTTTGTGCTAGGTACGGTTTGTGCTAGGTACGGTTTATGCTGGGTACGGTTTGTGCTAGGTACAGTTAGTGCTAGGTACAGTTTGTGCTAGGTATGGTTTCTGCTAGGTACGGTTTGTGCTAGGTACAGTTTGTGCTAGGTACGGTTTGTGCTAGGTACGGTTTGTGCTAGGTACGGTTTGTGCTAGGTATGGTTTGGGCTAGGTACGGTTTGTGCTAGGTACAGTTTGTGCTAGATGCTGTTTGTGCTAGATGCTGTTTATGCCGAGTACTGTCTGTGCCGGGTCCTGTTTTTGCTAGGTACTGTTTGTGCTAGGTGCTGTTTGTGCTAGGTGCTGTTTGTGCTAGGTGTTGCTTGTGCTAGGTACTGTTTTTACTGGGGTCTGTTTGTGCTAAGGGCTGTGTGTGTTGGGTACTGAGCGTGCTAGGTAACATGTGTGCTAGGTTCTGTTTGTGATAGGTACTGTCTGTGTTAGGCACTACTTGTGCTGGGTACTGTTTGTGCTAGGTACAGTTTGTGCTAGGTACTGTTTGTGCTAGGTGCTGTTTGTGCTAGGTGCTGTTTGTGCTAGGTACGGTTTGTGATAGGTGCTGTTTGTGCTAGGTACGGTTTGTGCTAGGTACGGTTTGTGCTAGGTACGGCTTATGCTGGGTACGGTTTGTGCTAGGTACAGTTAGTGCTAGGTACAGTTTGTGCTAGGTATGGTTTGTGCTAGGTACGGTTTGTGCTAGGTACAGTTTGTGCTAGGTACGGTTTGTGCTAGGTACGGTTTGTGCTAGGTATGGTTTGGGCTAGGTATGGTTTGTGCTAGGTACAGTTTGTGCTAGATGCTGTTTGTGCTAGATGCTGTTTATGCCGAGTACTGTCTGTGCCGGGTCCTGTTTTTGCTAGGTCCTGTTTGGGCCAATTACTGTTGGAGCTAGGTACAGTAGGTGTTAGGAGATGTATGGGTTGGATGATGTTTGGGTTGTGTATTTTGTGCTAGGTATTGCGTGTCTTAGGTCCCGGATGCGTTAGGCACTTTGTGTGCTGGATGCAGAATGTACTGGGTAATGTGAGTGCTAAGCATAGCATGTGTCAGGTACTGATTGCTCTAGGAATGATGTGTGCTGGGTAAAGTTTTTAGATTATTTTGCGAACCTTCCAACCTATGCAATCCTCTTCCTCATGTTGCTATGCATTGTTGTCTTAGTTTATATTTATAATATACTGGGTGACCAATATAATACTATGTTTCGCTGGAATATAATCCCCCCCTCCCCCACATTCAGAGCCCACATCAGGGTTCAATTTCGGTGAACTATTTTCACCACAAACTCACCCATTTTGTCTACTCTTCCCTTTTTGTATTATAAGAATGTGAGTTCCCCAATGGTTAAATCTATATTGGCTTCTTTTATACGACTGTCTGAACTTTTATTTCTTAGTTTGTCCTTGGGGGATTTGGTTTAAAGTCCCCTTTCCTCACTAGGGAAGGGTTACCTGACATCAATGTTTTGACAACGACCTCAACCGGACCTGCGTGTCCGTTCCATATGCGTGTCCCCATTTGTTACTTCTACTTCTGAAACTGAATAAACAAAAAAAAATTGTAAAAAAAAATAAATTTATTCTTTCATCCCTAACCACTGTTTTTAATGACTATACGTGTGAGTGTAGCACCTTGTGACTATATCATGTTTATATGTGGTATTCTTATTAGTTCCAACATACCCTGCATATGATAGATTTTACTAATAAATTTATACAGCTTTTCAAGCTGAATAGATTATGACTAGCTCGCATTCTATTGGCTGTTCCGATCAGCCAATAGAATGCGAGCTCAATCTGATTGGCTGATTGGATCAGCCAATCGGATTGAACGTGATTCTGATTGGCTGATTCCATCAGCCAATCAGAATATTCCTACCTTAATTCCGATTGGCTGATAGAATCCTATCAGCCAATCGGAATTCGAGGGACGCCATCTTGGATGACGTCATTTAAAGGAACTGTCATTCGTCGTCTAGTCGTGGGTTGAAGAGGATGTTCCGTGTCGGCGTGGAAGAAGATGGTTCCGCTCCGCTCCAGAAGAAAGAAGATTGAAGATGCGGCTTGATAGATCCAGACTTCAGCCCGAGGATGGACGTCACTCTTCAGCCCCCCGCTTGGGCTTGGATCAACACTTCCGAGAACCGATCGGTGAACCTGGTATGGTGAAGATAAGGTAGGAAGATCTTCAGGGGCTTAGTGTTAGGTTTATTTAAGGGGGGTTTGGGTTAGATTAGGGGTATGTGGGTGGTGGGATGTAATGTTGGGGGGGGGTATTGTATGTGGTTTTTTTACAGGCAAAAGAGCTGAATTTCTTGGGGCATGCCCCGCAAAGGGCCCTGTTCAGGGCTGGTAAGGTAAAAGAGCTTTGAACTTTTTTAATTTAGAATAGGGTAGAGCATTTTTTATTTTGGGGGGCTTTGTTATTTTATTAGGGGGCTTAGAGTAGGTGTAATTAGTTTAAAATTGTTGTAATATTTTTCTAATGTTTGTAAATATTTTTTTATTTTTTGTAACTTAGTTCTTTTTTATTTTTTGTACTTTAGTTAGTTTATTTCATTGTAGTTATTTGTAGATATTTTATTTAAATAATTTATTGATAGTGTAGTGTTAGGTTTAATTGTAGATAATTGTAGGTATTGTATTTAATTAATTTATTGATAGTGTAGTGTTAGGTTTAATTGTAGATAATTGTAGGTAGTTTATTTAATTAATGTATTGCTAGTGTAGTTTTAGGTTTAATTGTAACTTAGGTTAGGATTTATTTTACAGGTAATTTTGTTATTATTTTAACTAGGTAGCTATTAAATAGTTATTAACTATTTAATAGCTATTGTACCTGGTTAATATAATTACAAAGTTGCCTGTAAAATAAATATTAATCCTAAAATAGCTACAATATAATTATTATTTATATTGTAGCTATATTAGGGTTTATTTTACAGGTAAGTATTTAGCTTTAAATAGGAATAATTTATTTAATAAGAGTTAATTTATTTCGTTAGATTTAAATTATATTTAACTTAGGGGGGTGTTAGTGTTAGGGTTAGACTTAGCTTTAGGGGTTAATACATTTATTAGAGTAGCGGTGAGATCCGGTCGGCAGATTTGGGGTTAATTATTGTAGGTAGGTGGAGGCAACGTTGGGGGCGGCAGATTAGGGGTTAATAAATATAATATAGGGGTCGGCTGTGTTAGGGGCAGCAGATTAGGGGTACATAGGGATAACGTAGGTTGTGGCAGTGTACGGAGCGGCAGATTAGGGGTTAATAATAATATGCAGGGGTCAGCGATAGCGGGGGCGGCAGATTAGGGGTTAATAAATATAATATAGGGGTCGGCGATGTTAGGGGCAGCATATTAGGGGTACATAGGTATAACGTAGGTTGCGGCGGTGTACGGAGCGGCAGATTAGGGGTTAATAATAATATGCAGGGGTCAGCGATAGCGGGGGCAGCAGATTAGAGGTTAATAAGTGTAAGGTTAGGGGTGTTTAGACTCGGGGTACATGTTAGGGTGTTAGGTGCAGACTTAGGAAGTGTTTCCCCATAGGAAACAATGGGGCTGCGTTAGGAGCTTAACGCTGTTTTTTTGCAGGTGTTAGGTTTTTTTTCAGCTCAAACTGCCTCATTGTTTTCTATGGGGGAATCGTGCACGAGCACGTTTTTGAAGCTGGCCGCGTCCGTAAGCACCGCTGGTATCGAGAGTTGCAGTGGCGCTAAATATGCTCTACACTCCCTTTTTTTGGAGCCTAACGCAGCCATTCTGTGAACTCTAAATACCAGCTGTATTTAAAAGTGCGGGGGAAAAAAAGCACGCGTAGCTAACGCACCCCTTTGGCCGCAGAACTCTAAATCTAGCCGATAGTTTGAGCACATCACTATGAAAGGGCACATTATATCATATATTTTTTTATATACACATTTCTATCCCTCTTTCTTATTATCACACAGTCTTATAAGTTTAGTTATCCACCACACAATACCATTATGACACTTTACATGTAACACTATTATTGTATTTCACATTATTATTATTTTTATTATGCCTTAATATTCACTAATATCTATACACAGTAGCCTTATCTGAGTCTCTGACTCCTACACTATGTTATTATCGTCATCAACAGTGTGTACAGCTGTACACGAGATCTTATCTCCTGTGGGTTTTTTTGATCATCGGCTTTTTGCCGCTCATATATATATATTTTGCTTGATGTTTTTATGCTTGATGCCTATTAAATGTCTTTTTTGCACAATATTCGTAGGCTCTATTGTGTAGCTTGCAAGTTCTTTTGTTATAGCTTACACTGCCTTAGCTGTCATTGTAACTAAGGCGACTGCTGTGTGTGTATTATCTCCCCTTTGTGGGCAGTGCAGTACATCTGGCTCTCCACACGGATAGGCTTGATCTCCAAAGGGACAGGTGACGTCACTTTTCAGCCGTGGCGTCTCCCCTTGATAATTTTCTACTACCGATTGAGTTTCTTAGAATCTTTATAGGGTAACCCTCAGCAGTTTACTCACATGCCTTATTCTTACATACTCTACTGAACGTTTTACAATATGTTTAGGTATTATATGTACCAATTTAGTTCTCGGTCGGACTTTGACGTTTTTAACCCCGCCCCCTCTTTTCCAAACCGCTGTTAAAGGGACATTATACACTCATTTTTTCTTTGCATAAATGTTTTGTAGATGATCTATTTATATAGCCCATGAAGTTTTTTAAAAAAAAAATGTTTAGTTTTGCTTATTTTTTAAATAACATTGCTCTGATTTTCAGACTCCTAACCAAGCCCCAAAGTTTTATGTGAATACCGTCAGCTACCTTCTCCAGCTTGCTCCTGTTTGTGTAAAGGGTCTTTTCATATGCAAAAGAAGGGGGAGGGGGGAGTGTCTTATTTCCCACTTGCAGTGGGCTTTCCAGCTACCTTTTCAACAAAGCTAAACTGAGAGCTTCTAAGTAAGTTTTTAAACAGTTTTATACTGGATTTTTATATCGGTATCTGTGCATCTTATTCTTTATAGTAGTGTCTATTACATGGAGTTATATGAAAATGAGTGTATACTGTCCCTTTAAGTGGATGTCAATACGTTAGCAAGTTCCAACATTCGCTTTATTATTCCGTTGTTTCTGAAGATTGTTTTGGTTTATTACCTGGGAAATTCCCTTAGTGTTACTGGAAGAATATACATGAGTTTAAAACATTTTGTAACTATGTATGATATATGTCACCCAGTCCCAGAGGGTGTGTAATCATTCTGATTGCTGATTGGTTGCTGTTAGGTATAAGTGCAGCAGCTGCAAGATTATTTGTATAGCCTGAGGAAACGGTGCTATGCCACTGAGAAACGCGTTTGCTGTTGTTTTAAGATATTTTTTTAAATGTTCTTTTATTGAGATTCTTGAGTTGGATACAACATAGAAAAAATTCAATACATTCCAGCTGCAATAAGTAATCTATCTTATACAATATGGAGTTGACATCCGTATCTGAATTTAGTAGGCAGAAATTTAAGTTCATATATATTTGCATATTTAAAGCTGTTGAGTATAAAGGTCTTTGAGAATCTAATTTTCTTCTTTATAAACTCATGAACAATGGTTAATGCAATGGTTCAAAAGTTGAACCAATTGTTATAGGCAACAGAAATATAGAAATGATAACCATAAAAAAATAACATAAATACATAACCGTAATAACATTGTTCTAATACACAAAATAGTCTATAAGTTTTTGACAACCTCATCTTAAACATTTGGGAGCCCCTCAAAGAGACGAAAGAAAAAAAAAAGGAGTTAGTTAAGATCTAAAACCACTGTCTTTATCTCTTATAATAGGGTACCCCCATTTGACTAACTTCAGCGGGTAAACACCGCTCAGTAGTAGTCTAAAAGAGAGAGAAAAAGAGGAGTCAATGTTCTATCGTAACAATGTATCGTGTGCTAATTAAACAATGGGGGGGGGCGGAGGGGATAACGCTAAAGGTTTTAGAAGGGTGATTGGGCTTGACTCCCTAAGGCAATAAATGCTGCTTAAGTATAACAGACATACCCATATTGGCTAAGGTAGGCTAATGGAACTAACAGTGTCTCCTTAAAAAGGATTATATGTTATGGGATAAGTGGTGCGTGTAAGTCTTGGTATTATTGCTTCAAATTATTACTCAGAATCCCTCCCACCCTCGCCGGCTGAGGGAAGGAAAGGAAACCCGAGCCCACTTAACACTGTTAATAGATATAAATTATGAAATCATGCATATATAAGATTGCCATCAGCCATAATGATAAAGGTGAATTGTGGGTATCATGGGATTCAATTACAACAATAGCTTATAAGTGGCTTGTTGAATAATTTCTCATGGCAATAGCCGCTCAGACTGGGAGGGGAAAGGGGAAGGAGGGCAGAGCCATCTATGATATAGTAGTAGAGTGATGAGGGAAACCAAGGGGATGTGTATAATATAAGTATATAAAATTATTATCAGTTAGGAGAGTAAATATTGTTACATCTTATAACGAGGGAGATATGTAAATCCTAAGAAATGGTATATGGGATAAATGTTAAGGCTGAGCCTGCACATAACTCTGTATAGCATGAATCACTGCTTCTTCTTTCATATCTATTCAACATTTCTCTTTAGTAATGAGATAAGTAACCTGTATAAAAAGTGATTAAATAGGATAAATACGTAAGCTTATAAAGCCAACTTGGATATAGGTGAAACCTGAAGATAGTGATTTACACGTGGAGGCTAACCACTGTGTCCTATAGGTAAATAAGTTAGGAAATACAGAGTATTAACAACAATTATTAGTAGCAAGTTATACCCGAGTGAGAAGGAATACTAGCAGTAGAGACTCCAATAACTCGGAGGGCAAACAGAGTAAGAATAGGGTAAACATATATAGTATTACAATCAACAATTACTAGGACAGATACTGCATAATATCATCTGATCATAAAACTTCTGTATGCAAGCATTATTGCCTCATTATGTAAGCAAGTAGAACTTGATAGTGTAAGTTAGTTGGGCGTAGGAAGATATGGTCTGCTATTACACAATATGAGGGAAGTTGGACTTTTTGCAGTTTTTGGTTTCAGCCTATTGGTGAGTTATTTATCTGTTCAGATAGAAATTAGAGCCCTATTTCTAAAGTTATGTGGATTATCTTAATGAAACTCATAACTTAGGTGCATATAAGATTGGGCATCTGGGTAAACTATACTGTGCAATATCTTCTAGACATAAAACCTCTATGAGCTAGTATTGTTGTAACAATATGTTGGTTTATGAAACCTGTTGATGAGTAAATTGGGCTTAGTAAGATATGGCCTGTCAACAATATACAATATAAGGAAAACTGACATTGAGTAGTTTCTAACCACGACAGATTCTGAATTGGATCATACATACATTAGAGCCTATATCCTTAGGAGTTGTATTAAACTGTCTAAGTTACACTCAGTACTTAGGCACATGTGATGGTAGGTGATAACATTTTTTTTGTTAACTAAATCAAAACCTTAAATAAGGTGTACAAGAGAAAGAAACAATGTTTCCCATGCCTGAAGGCCTATATCTGGGGTCATTGACAGAGAAGCCTCCTCCTGTTTAGGTAAATCCTTCATAAGGAGTTGTTTGTCATCTGTAGGTGATCGCGGCCATGCTTGTATGAGTAAGTTCACCACTCTCCTGGCGTAACTAAAAGAAATGGTCTAATAGTGTGATCCCTAGACAAGTTCACTGACTCAATCGATAGGTTCACAATTGCTTTAATCCTTGGTCTTTTGATCAGGATTCAAGGGATAAAATAGCCAAATTATTGTCAAAGTTAATACTGAGAGCCAGGAGCTACTCAAGAACGCGTCCGGTCACATCAGCTGTTGGCTCCGCCCCCTGTTTTAAGAATTTTATTAAACTTTTTATACATATTGGCAGGGTGCCAGGTATCAGACTGAGACGAGAAGTGCAAAAATAATCACACCTTTATTAATAGCAAAAAATAATAAAAAGTCCACAAGTCAAATAACAAGCCAGGAGTCAAAACCAGAGCTGGCTGTCAGACGAGCCGAGTCAGGAGCCAAAGCGAATAGTCAGATGAGCCGGAATCAGGAACAAGGAAACAGCAGAGTCAGGAACAAGCCAGGGATCAGGAACCAGGAAGGATGTCAGACAGCCAGGTAATACACAGGAACTCTCACAAACAGGTCTGAGACAACGCAAAGGCAAAGCATACTGAACAGAGGCCCTTTAAATAATAAGTGATGACATCACAATTCTGAGACTGCATCCTGTCTCACATGGATGATGCACACCAGTTTGGCCATAAAAGGAAGTGCAGGAAATGAGCAGCATCCCCCACAATGCAGCATAATCAGGAAGAGAGGTGAGTAAAATGGCTGCCAGCAGCACATGACAAACACAACAGGGAGAAACCCTGACAGTACCCTCCCCTCAACGACCCCTCCCCCGCAGAAGGACAAAAGGCTTATTGGGGAAACGGGCATGGAAGGCACGGAGGAGGGCGGGAGCATGAACATCAGAGGAGGGAACCCAAGAACGCTCCTCCGGACCGTAGCCCTTCCAGTGAACCAAATACTGTACACGGCCCCTGTCAATAATCAGGAGTCAATAATGCTGCTGACCTCATACTCCTCATGGTTGTCAACAAAGATAGTACGGGGACGAGGCAACACAGTGGTAAACCGATTACAAACCAATGGTTTCAAGAGCGAGACATGAAAAACATTGGAGATGCGCATAGCAGGAGGAAGGTCAAGAGCGTAAGCCACAGGATTAACCCGTCGGAGTATTCGGAATTTATTGGAAGGCACACAAAGGTTCAAGTTGCGGGAGGACAGCCAAACTCTCTCACCAACCTGGTAGGAAGGTGTGGGCAGACGACTACGATCAGCCTGGAACTTTTGGCGCTGCATAGAACGATGAAGGCAATCCAGAATCTGCACCCACGTGGAACGGAGTTGCCAGAGATGCTCCTCCAATGCCGGAATACCCTGAGACATGAATGAATTGGGCAACAAGGATGGTTGAAACCCATAATTTGCCATGAACGGGGATAGCTTGGAGGAAGCATTAATAGCACTATTACGAGCAAACTCTGCCCAAGGTAACAGTTCAGACCAATTATTGTGGTGATCTGAGACATAGCAACGGAGGAACTATTCCAGAGCTTGATTAGACCGTTCCGCAGCCCCATTGGATTGAGGGTGATATGCAGAGGAGAAGGAAAGCTGGATCCCCATTTGAGCACAAAAGGAACGCCAAAATCTGGGGACAAACTGGCTACCCTGGTCCGACACTATCTCCTTGGGTAACCAATGTAAACGGAAGACCTCCCGGGCAAAAATTGAAGCAACCTCCTGAGCGGTAGGCAGCTTCATCAAGGGAATGCAATGTGACATTTTAAGGATAACAGTATTGCCATTGGAAACAGGGAGCTCGACAATGAAGTCCATGGAAAGATGTGTCACCATTAGCAATAGGTTGAAGAAGACCCAAAGGAAGACGTCGAGGAGTCTTATTCTGTGCACAAACTGAGCAGGAGGCAACATATGCAGCAACATCATAACGAAGACCTGGCCACCAGAATTGTCGAGTGACTGACCAAATCATTTGATTCTTGCCTGGGTGACCTGCGGCTTTAGGATAGTGATAAGTGGGCAAAAGTTTAGTTCGAAGATTCTCAGGAAAAAAACACTTACCACTAGGTTTCTCAGGAGGTGCATTGGTTTGTGCAGCCATGATCTCCTCCCCCAGGGAGAAGTCAAATTAGTATGTATGGTAGCCAAAATATAGTCAGGAGGTATAACAGGAGTAGGTACAGACTCCTCCTTGGACAGAGGCGAAAATTGTTGAGAAAGGGCATCAGCCCTAACATTCTTACTACCAGGCAGGTAGGACACCACATAATTAAACCGAGACAAAAATAGTGCCCATCTGGCCTGTCGGGGCAACAAACGTTTTGCTTCAGATAGATAAGTTAAATTCTTGTGGTCAGTAAGAATGAGCACTGGCACGCTAGTACCCTCGAGAAGATGCCTCCATTCCTTAAGTGTCAAAATTATGGCCAGTAATTCCCTGTCGCCAATTTCATAATTGCACTCTGCTGGAGACAATTTCTTAGAGAAGAAACCACACGGAAGCAAGGAACCGTCAGGCGTAGGACTTTGAGACAAGAGGGCACCTACTCCAGTCTCAGACGCATCGACCTCAAGAATGAAAGGCAGAACAGGGTTAGGATGAAACAGAACTGGAGTGGCAGCAAAGGCATTCTTAAGACTATCAAAGGCCTTAATGGCAGTAGGTGACCAATCGAGTGCATCATTCTCTTTACGGGTCATGTCTGTGATAGATTTGACCAAGGAAGAAAAGTTTTTAATAAACTTTCTATAGTAATTGGCGAACCCCAAAAAACATTGAATAGACCGAGGACCAACTGGGCGAGGCCACTGCAGAACTGCAGATAACTTGTCAGGATCCATGGAGAAACCTGCAACGGAGATAACATAACCTAGGAAGGTTACTTGAGTCTGATGGAACTCACATTTCTCGAGTTTACAAAACAGGCCGTTCTTGCGTAGTCTCTGAAGAACCCGTGTAACATCAGAACAATGAGCCTCAAGTGTGGGTGAGTGTATGAGGATGTCGTCTAAGTACACCACAACACACTGTTGCAACATATCTCGTAGGACATCATTAATAAATTCCTTAAAAACAGCAGGAGCATTACATAGGCCAAAGGGCATTACAATATACTCATAATGCCCGCTCCTGGTGTTAAATGCTGTTTTCCATTCGTGGCCCTCCTTAATCCTAACGAGATTGTACGCTCCTCTCAAATCAAGTTTAGTAAAGACCGTAGCTCCCTTTAGGTGGTCAAAGAGTTCCGTAATAAGCGGAATAGGGTAAAAATTCTTAATGGTAAGACGATTAAGACCCCTAATCGATACATGGTCATAACTGGCCACCCTTTTTCTTCACAAAGAATAAGCCAGCCCCTGCAGTAGAGCAGGATTTGCAGATGATCCCCCGCGACAGAGCATCGGCAACATACTCCTCCATAGCACAATTCTCTGCAACAGACAGAGGGTACACCCAACCCCGAGGAGGAATGGCTCCGGGAAGCAGGTCTATGGCACAATAGTAAGACCAGTGAGGAGGCAACATACCGGCACGCACCTTGTCAAACACGTCTAGGAGCTCTCGGTACTCCTCTGGCAATTGAAATACCGAAGAAGTGCACAAGACTTTAACTGGTTTCTGAAGACAAGTGGAAATACATTGCAGGGACCACGACAAAATTTCGGACCTGCGACAGTCGAGACTGGGATTGTGCTTTTGGAGCCAGGGATAACCCAGAATGACCGGAAAATGCGGAGAGTTTTTCACCTGGAACTGGAGGGTTTCAAAATGGAGAGCCCCAACAGCCATGGACAACAGAGCAGTTTCGTGAGTAACGAGTGCGGGCTGAAGGGGCGTGCCATCAATGGCCTCAATAGCAAGCGGAATGGACCGAGGCAAAACAGGAATGGAGTGCTTTGATACAAAAGCACTGTCAATGAAGTAGCCCACAGCACCGGAGTCAACAAGAGCCTGAGTGACTATGGAGGAGTCCACCCAGGAAAGGACAACCGTGACCAAAGGTTTCTCCTTAAGCGGTTCCGGGGACGAGGATAAACCACCCAAGGTCTGCCCCAGGACCTTAGGTTTGAGCATTTTCAGGCCATGTAGGACAAGACTTCAAAAGGTGGCCCTGTAACCCACAATAGAGGCAGAGCCCCGCCCTCCTCCTAAAGGCCCTCTCCACCACAGAGAGACGCGGGAATCCCAGCTGCATCGGCTCAGCAGTACCTGGTGACTCGGGATCAGGAGGCATGGGAGGAGAGGGAGGCATGGGTGGGAACGAACACGTATGAGACAATAGAACAGGAGGCTTCCGCAAGCGCTCCTTGAAAGAGGGCCTCTCTCTGAGTCTGATGTCAATTAGGATAACAAAAGACACCAATGCCTCGAGATCCTCTGGTAAATCTCTGGCAGCAACTTTGTCTTTAATCGCATCAGAGAGCCCATGAAAGAAGGCGGCAACAAGGGCTTCATTGTTCCAACCTACCTCTGAGGCAAGCGTACGGAACTCAATAGCATACTGAGCAACAGATCTTGTACCTCGCTGAATGGACATGATTCGTTTAGCAGCAGAGGAGGAGTGAGCCGGAACATTTAAATACCCTTCGAAAGGAGGCCACAAATTCAGGGTAATTTGAAATCACAGGTTTATTAGTCTCGCACAAGGGATTAGCCCAGGCAAGAGCTGTGTCAGAGAGTAACAAGATGAGAAATCCCACCTTAGCTCTGTCAGAGGGAAACGCCTGAGGTAACATCTCAAAGTAAATGCCCACCTGGTTCAAAAACCCTCTGCACTGAATAGGATTGCCTCCATATCACTGAGGTAGAGGTGCAGAACCAGACATGCTCCTGGTAGGCATAGGTGCAGCAGTGGAAACAGGAGCAGTGATAACTTGTGGGACACTTTTGGGCCAAATGTGCAGTGCGAGTCAGCAGGGTTTGCAGGGCTAGTGCAAATTGATCCAAGCGGTGATCCTGTTCATCCATCCTGGAAATGATGGCAGGTAAAGGTGTATTATTAGCACCATCAGGATTCATGGACTTTGCGTAATATCAGGGTGCCAGGAATCAGACTGAGACGAGAAGTGCAAAAATAATCACACCTGCCAGGAGTCAAAACTACTAGTGTAGTGCTGTTGCACCCCTTTGTTCCCTTTAAATAATAAGTGATGACACCACAATTTTGAGACTGCATCCTGTCTCACATGGATGATGCACACCAGTCTGGCCATAAAATGAAGTGCAGGAAATGAGCAGCATCCCCCACAATGCACCATAATCAGGAAGAGAGGTGAGTAAAATGGCTGCCAGCAGCACATGGCAAACACAACATGGAGAAAACCCTGACACATATATTATCTCGCTGCTGCATCTTATTTCTCCTTGAATTGCTGACTGGCTGCTGGGTGCCCTTCTGTGGCTTCAAGTGAAAATCTCTGGACTCCTATTACGGTGGAATGAGGATTATCCCTGTTTCAGTTGTGCCTGAGAGTCTGCCGGATGACTTTTTGGATCCGGCTTGCCTGTTTAGCACCTTTGTGCCTCTCATCACGTTAGTAGGATTGACTCCTTGTTTACACTATTGTTTGGTGTGGCCAGCTGATTTGCACTATGTGGTGGCCTCTATATTTTGTATTCTAGAATCTATCTTATGTGTTTTGGCGTGACACTCTAGAGGAGCTGATTATGAGTTCCCTATAACCTCTAGGGAGGGAGGGGGGGATAGTGGGTTTTTAGCCCTTAGACCTATAGAAACCAAACCTGGGTGTTTCCAGTAGGTAGTGCCTTATGCCAAATAATATAGAATTATTACAAAGAAGAGGGACAGAGAAAGTGAAGCATATTGGGCACACTTGAAAGGGCAAAAACCATTACTATAATGATTGTGTGGTGTGTCGTGTATTAATAAAAACTTAACTTTTATATCAATAATCATTAAAAAAATAGTGGAGATTTCCACCAATGAATAAAAGAGAAACAAACAATATTAAAATTGTGTCCGATTAGTGCTCGGTACACGAAAAGCTCCTCTCAAATGTGATACAGTGATCAGTTTGTATCACACTGTCCTGTTGAAACCAAGTAAATATCAAATAATTCACTATATGTTATTTTTGTTAGAGTGTGAGTACCATTTCCATCAATATAGGTCTATTTCATTCAAATTTCCCCATTGCACATATCATTATATAAATGATTATGTGTTTATCAGTCGCTAATGAGGTTATTTGACAGTAAAGTGTTGCCACACTATTATAAGAGTCTGATTTGGCAAATACAAGATTCTCTTTTATTCATTGGTGGAAATCTCCACTATTTTTTTAATGATTATTGATATAAAAGTTAAGTTTTAATTAATACACAACACACCACACAATCATTATAGTAATGGTTTTTGCCCTTTCAAGTGTGCCCAATATGCTTCACTTTCTCTGTCCCTCTTCTTTGTAATAATTCTATATTATTTGGCATAAGGCACTACCTACTGGAAACACCCAGGTTTGGTTTCTATAGGTCTAAGGGCTAAAAACCCACTATCCCCCCTCCCTCCCTAGAGGTTATAGGGAACTCATAATCAGTTTATTTTAGACTATTCAGTAGTCATTTCCTGGGGGTAATATGGCTTCCATTATTTAATGGAAGATTTTCTAAAGAGAGAAAAGGACCGCAAAGCAAATATAGATAAAACATTTGCCAACCTATCGGCTGAAGGTTATAAACCAACAGAAATTGATGACTGGGAATCTGGTCTAAAAGAACTAGGGGAACTGCGTAGAAAACACACACGCTCTGTGTGGAATAAAAGCGCTTACGATAAGTACCTAGCCAAGCACATAATCCCAAGAGGACTAAGAGTAAGGCTATTCCCATCTTTCAGCTTCCACATAGAAAGTTATAGGGGAAGATGGGAACAAGCCCTAATCTCCTGCTCAGAAGTACTTGTCGCTATACTATAGGATTATGAAACCGAAATTGTTGAAGAACTAGGCACAGAAATATCTGAAATAACAATTAAACTAGCCAAATTTGAATCTTTAGATAACTTCAAAACTGCATACAAAAATCTAAGGGAAGAACTTGATTCAAAAGAAAGAGAAATCATTAAAACAAAATGCGATAAATTAAGCAGATATATAAAAGACTTTGAAAAAGGGAGAGTCTTTACATGGGATGAACAGAACCCAAGACGGAGGAGAAATTTCCTACCACCTAAAGGAGATAAGGATGAAATTTCGACATCTGAATACGAATCGCCAGCAGCTGAGGATGTGGAAGAAGGCACCTCTAATAGAAGGTTGCTGGTACCTAGCGCTAACGAAAGACTTGCTATACTATCACAGACAGAGTCAAAAAACGAGAGAAGCACAAAACCAAAAACAAAGGAAAAAGGAGGGGAGGGAAAACCAGAGCGGAATCTCAGAAACAGATCGAGATGGGGGTACGGGAACGACCGGAACAAGGAGGACTGGTCGAAGAGACCGAGGTGGTAAAGACCACAGATTTACAAATCATAAATCTGTCCAATAAGATACTATCACAAGACCATATCAACATTCTGAAAAAAGGACTTTCCTTCTCCCCAACTAACAACATAGACTATTTTGAAATAATAAAAGATGTGCATCTTTTCACTAGAAAAATATTTGCTAAACATGAAGATACTGATTGTGACACACAAGCCATTATGGACTTATGGACTTAATATCTCTACTAGAAGATAATGAAAATGAAAACACTAACAGTAATGATTGGAGAAAAGAACTGGTAAAAAAATCGACATACATGCCTCAAATCTGTCAATTTCCTGAAATAGATACATATCAAAAAGTGGTAATTAGAGATATTCTAAAACTTCGTGATGTGAACACAAAAAATATCAGTGAAAAGGAATCCAAAGCACTGAGAGAAATCGAGAAGTGGGAAGACGTGGTAATCAAATCTTCAGACAAGGGAGGAAATGTTGTGATCTGGCCTACCGAATTATACCTAATTGAAGCAAAAAAACAGCTAGGAGATAAAAACTGCTACAAACCACTCTGGGGAAATCCAACACAAGATTTTTTGGCAAAATATAACACTCTAATTGAGACAGCAAAAAAAGACGAACTAATAGATACAAGAGAATACAAATTCCTAAATGTCAGCAACCCCAAAGTAGCAACATTATATTTGCTACCTAAGGTGCACAAAAATCAGAAAATACCTCCTGGCAGACCGATTGTGTCAGGTATTGGAAGCCTATGTGAACAAGCGTCACGATATATTGATCTGAGATTAAGAGATATAGTACTCTCCCTCCCTTCATATACAAGGGATACTATGGACATTCTGAACAAAATTGAAGGCATGACCCTTGATTCTGATACTTGGCTTGCCACATGCGATGTTGAGTCCCTGTATACATCGATAGAGCATAAATGGGGGTGCCATGCAGTGATTCAAAAGAAAGAGAAATCATTAAAACAAAATGCGATAAACTAAGCAGGGATATAAAAGACTTCGAAAAAGGGAGCAGCTGAGGATGTGGAAGAAGGCACCTCTAATAGAAGGTTGCTGGTACCTAGCGCTAACGAAAGACTTGCTATACTATCACAGACAGAGTCAAAAAACGAGAGATAACTACGATATTGAACAAGCATGCTCACATATTGCAAACCGATGTAGATCTAGCCAAAAATGTGGGAAACAAGATTGCCATTAGTTGGAAAAGGGCACCAACGATTAGAGACAAAGTCATGAGAAGTCACTTTGCAAGAAAACCCATCATTAGAATGGATGGATTAACAGGTACATATCCATGCAGTGCATGCAAATTCTGTGTCTATATGAAAACTATCAAAGAAATGCCCATCTTTCCAGATGGTGTGAAAAGAATTAATGGTCTGTTTAATTGCAGAACGTACAATGTAATATACTGCTTGGAATGTAGCTGCAACAAAAAGTATGTGGGAATGTCCACTAGGGAACTCAGGAGAAGACTAGGGGAACACCTGGAAAAAATAAAAAATGCCAAAAAAGATCTTGAAAAAGATAAGAAACTAACATCAGTTGCGAGACATTTTTTAGACTATCATGACAGTAAACCAGAATTGAAATGCTGGGTCCTACAAAAACTGACCTTGGGTATCAGAGGAGGAAATATAGAGAATACCCTTCTAAAGGCTGAATCCAGGTGGATCTTTTGGTTACAGAGCATGAAACCAAATGGGCTAAACGAAATGATACAATACAGTGCCTTTCTACACTAACCTCATAAAAATGTTTGACCAGACACAGTACAATAACTCTGTGTCGAGATTATACTTGATAGATCTATAAAATGAATATACATGAATAAAAACAAAAAACACAATTATGTAAAAAATCTATTTATTGGTATACCCTTGTGTGATCAACAATTCAAATAATATACGGAGTATATGTCCAGTTATAAAACCAAATTAATTATATAACCAAAGGTATTCTGTAATATATATATTTTTGAATTGAGATTTTAAAAGAACGAGATAAACTGACCCTGCACAGTCTAAGACATCATGTTTGACTATACATAATATCTAGAATATAACCAGCCAACTGTGATTTTCAATGACAATGATCGGAAATATAATGTTTAGCCATTTCATCTATGATAAAAGAACACACATCCCTGATATGGTGCTATAATGGCACTATGTGTAAACCATACAAAGATCAGATTAAATCGCATAATCTATATCGTGTATATAGTTCAAATGTAAAAATGGCACGTTAATATAAATATAGTATAACATTGTTATGTACTAACATGACAAATGTGCATAATGAAACTGTGACAAATATTGAACATCGAATATATGTGACACAATAAAATGACATAAGAACATTTTTATCCTATAATATGATCTAGCTATAAAGTGTAAAAAGCACTGTGTAAATATAACAGTGCCACAATTGAAGGATTCACTTTGTTTGGGCTGTAACGGGATATACACTACCAGTCCTCACAAATATTTGTTCAAATAATAGCTACAAACAGACATACACACGGTAGCTTCAAGTAACGTCTGATCGTCTAAATATATATGATAGAAAGGTTGGCAATCATAAGATACAAATGTCATACAAGGATCTACATATATATGTTCAAACGCTTTGCAATAAATAGTATACATCTATAGGAGTATTAACTATTGTTGATCACTCAATTCACACTCGAGATCAGTCTAACATAAAAAGATAAACATTAGACGAGTAATCTATTGGACACGTTAACAAACACACCCCCTAGCCTGATAGGCCACAGCTGACGATGACGCTACCGTGCCATCGTCACATCGCAAGATGGTAGGAACCAGCCGATAGGGTGACAAAAATTCACAAAAATGCAATCAGCCATGTGATTGGCTGAAGGTCCTTTAAAAGTAGTGTGTGGCGGTCGGACCGGACGCCTCTGAAAAAGCAGTTGCGAAACGCACGTCAGGCGTTCGCACTGCTCCTCTCAATCAGTCAGTTGAAATTAGACTAATTATTGGCCTCTTTTAGGCACCCTTTAGTTTAATTTTTTTAAAAACTTTAGATGTTAGTCTGGCATAGCGGTTATAGCGATTATAGGCTTTAACTGGGAATGGTTATATTTTAATCTTACTACAGTTTGTTGGAGCAATATGCTCAAGCGTAAAGCTATCGCTATAGACAGACTATCCTGAGTGCCATTATTTTCCGGCAAATACTGTGTGCAGCAAAATATCATCAGTGCCTGCTCCTTATAGCGATACTATACCTAGGGTCAATTGATTTGGGCTACCATAAGCCTTATAACAGATTGTTGTCTTTCAAAAGGTTATCGCTTTATATGAGCCTGCACTGTGTGTTTTTAGACTTTGAACTACCTCAGAATCCCAACCTCACCTGAAATAATTATATTTACCAGGCTAATAGCACGTATATAGCACACGTTAATGGATGATTACTGAGGTTGATTCACAGTAAAATGTGATTAACATTGCAAATCTGTCAACATTAGTAGCAATAACTATCTTCAATATCGAATTAATGTGAACAGTATAAACACCAGGACACACAGGTGTTTATTACAAATGTCTTTCTCACATTTACCTGAATAAAATTACCTGTACACCAATACTTATTAATCTTGTATTTGCCAAATCAGACTCTTATAATAGTGTGGCAACACTTTACTGTCAAATAACCTCATTAGCGACTGATAAACACATAATCATTTATATAATGATATGTGCAATGGGGAAATTTGAATGAAATAGACCTATATTGATGGAAATGGTACTCACACTCTAACAAAAATAACATATAGTGAATTATTTGATATTTACTTGGTTTCAACAGGACAGTGTGATACAAACTGATCACTGTATCACATTTGAGAGGAGCTTTTCGTGTACCGAGCACTAATCGGACACAATTTTAATATTGTTTGTTTCTCTTTTATTCATTGGTGGAAATCTCCACTATTTTTTTAATGATTATTGATATAAAAGTTAAGTTTTAATTAATACACGACACACCACACAATCATTATAGTAATGGTTTTTGCCCTTTCAAGTGTGCCCAATATGCTTCACTTTCTCTGTCCCTCTTCTTTGTAATAACTCTAGAGGAGCTGCCTGGAGGTGTGAGACTTCCTTGTCATCGATTTGATTCTCCAATCCTATCTAAGGACTCCTACATACCTATAGGACTGTGGTTCATTACTAGACTTTTGATCTTATGTCTATTTTTATGTCTATTATGGTGGGACGAGGATTATCCCTGTTTCAGTTGTGCCTGAGAGTCTGCCGGACGACTTGTTGGATCCGGCTTGCCTGTTTAGCACCTTTGTGCTTCTCATCACGTTAGTAGGATTGACTCCTTGTTTACACTATTGTTTGGTTTGACCAGCTGATTTGCACTATGTGGTGCCCTCTATCTTTTGTATTCTAGAATCTATCTTATGTGTTTTGGCGTGACACTCTAGAGGAGCTGCCTGGAGGTGTGAGACTTCCTTGTCATCGATTTGATTCTCCAATCCTATCTAAGGACTCCTACATACCTATAGGACTGTGGTTCATTACTAGACTTTTGATCTTATGTCTATTTTTATGTCTATTACGGTGGGACGAGGATTATCCCTGTTTCAGTTGTGCCTGAGAGTCTGCCGGACGACTTGTTGGATCCGGCTTGCCTGTTTAGCACCTTTGTGCTTCTCATCACGTTAGTAGGATTGACTCCTTGTTTACACTATTGTTTGGTTTGACCAGCTGATTTGCACTATGTGGTGCCCTCTATCTTTTGTATTCTAGAATCTATCTTATGTGTTTTGGCGTGACACTCTAGAGGAGCTGCCTGGAGGTGTGAGACTTCCTTGTCATCGATTTGATTCTCCAATCCTATCTAAGGACTCCTACATACCTATAGGACTGTGGTTCATTACTAGACTTTTGATCTTATGTCTATTTTTATGTCTATTACGGTGGGACGAGGATTATCCCTGTTTCAGTTGTGCCTGAGAGTCTGCCGGACGACTTGTTGGATCCGGCTTGCCTGTTTAGCACCTTTGTGCTTCTCATCACGTTAGTAGGATTGACTCCTTGTTTACACTATTGTTTGGTTTGACCAGCTGATTTGCACTATGTGGTGCCCTCTATCTTTTGTATTCTAGAATCTATCTTATGTGTTTTGGCGTGACACTCTAGAGGAGCTGCCTGGAGGTGTGAGACTTCCTTGTCATCGATTTGACTCTCCAATCCTATCTAAGGACTCCTACATACCTATAGGACTGTGGTTCATTACTAGACTTTTGATCTTATGTCTATTTTTATGTCTATTACGGTGGGACGAGGATTATCCCTGTTTCAGTTGTGCCTGAGAGTCTGCCGGACGACTTGTTGGATCCGGCTTGCCTGTTTAGCACCTTTGTGCTTCTCATCACGTTAGTAGGATTGACTCCTTGTTTACACTATTGTTTGGTTTGACCAGCTGATTTGCACCATGTGGTGCCCTCTATCTTTTGTATTCTAGAATCTATCTTATGTGTTTTGGCGTGACACTCTAGAGGAGCTGCCTGGAGGTGTGAGACTTCCTTGTCATCGATTTGATTCTCCAATCCTATCTAAGGACTCCTACATACCTATAGGACTGTGGTTCATTACTAGACTTTTGATCTTATGTCTATTTTTATGTCTATTACGGTGGGACGAGGATTATCCCTGTTTCAGTTGTGCCTGAGAGTCTGCCGGACGACTTGTTGGATCCGGCTTGCCTGTTTAGCACCTTTGTGCTTCTCATCACGTTAGTAGGATTGACTCCTTGTTTACACTATTGTTTGGTTTGACCAGCTGATTTGCACTATGTGGTGCCCTCTATCTTTTGTATTCTAGAATCTATCTTATGTGTTTTGGCGTGACACTCTAGAGGAGCTGCCTGGAGGTGTGAGACTTCCTTGTCATCGATTTGATTCTCCAATCCTATCTAAGGACTCCTACATACCTATAGGACTGTGGTTCATTACTAGACTTTTGATCTTATGTCTATTTTTATGTCTATTACGGTGGGACGAGGATTATCCCTGTTTCAGTTGTGCCTGAGAGTCTGCCGGACGACTTGTTGGATCCGGCTTGCCTGTTTAGCACCTTTGTGCTTCTCATCACGTTAGTAGGATTGACTCCTTGTTTACACTATTGTTTGGTTTGACCAGCTGATTTGCACTATGTGGTGCCCTCTATCTTTTGTATTCTAGAATCTATCTTATGTGTTTTGGCGTGACACTCTAGAGGAGCTGCCTGGAGGTGTGAGACTTCCTTGTCATCGATTTGACTCTCCAATCCTATCTAAGGACTCCTACATACCTATAGGACTGTGGTTCATTACTAGACTTTTGATCTTATGTCTATTTTTATGTCTATTACGGTGGGACGAGGATTATCCCTGTTTCAGTTGTGCCTGAGAGTCTGCCGGACGACTTGTTGGATCCGGCTTGCCTGTTTAGCACCTTTGTGCTTCTCATCACGTTAGTAGGATTGACTCCTTGTTTACACTATTGTTTGGTTTGACCAGCTGATTTGCACCATGTGGTGCCCTCTATCTTTTGTATTCTAGAATCTATCTTATGTGTTTTGGCGTGACACTCTAGAGGAGCTGCCTGGAGGTGTGAGACTTCCTTGTCATCGATTTGATTCTCCAATCCTATCTAAGGACTCCTACATACCTATAGGACTGTGGTTCATTACTAGACTTTTGATCTTATGTCTATTTTTATGTCTATTACGGTGGGACGAGGATTATCCCTGTTTCAGTTGTGCCTGAGAGTCTGCCGGACGACTTGTTGGATCCGGCTTGCCTGTTTAGCACCTTTGTGCTTCTCATCACGTTAGTAGGATTGACTCCTTGTTTACACTATTGTTTGGTTTGACCAGCTGATTTGCACTATGTGGTGCCCTCTATCTTTTGTATTCTAGAATCTATCTTATGTGTTTTGGCGTGACACTCTAGAGGAGCTGCCTGGAGGTGTGAGACTTCCTTGTCATCGATTTGACTCTCCAATCCTATCTAAGGACTCCTACATACCTATAGGACTGTGGTTCATTACTAGACTTTTGATCTTATGTCTATTTTTATATAATTGTGTGATCCATATTTCATATTTGTACTTGCTATATATCCATATATAGTTTGCAGTTAGAGTGTATCTAATTGGATAGCTTGGCGCCTCTTATAGATATTAGCTTGGTACTAGTATCTGTGTATCTAAGCATATCTTGTCTGTAAGACTCACACCTTCACAACAAGAATTTATAGTTCAGTTAATATGGTTTTGTAGCTAGATAAGCAATCCCAGATAAAATGGTAAAATCTGGGTGTTACTTAAGTAGAAAAATTCTAGGTTATAGAATATTGAAGTATAATGAAACATACCAATTCGATATACCCAATATATTTGTAGCAGGTCAGATGAGTAATTTAGTTTTATTGAGTATAACAGTTTAGACTGAGGATCGGGATAAGTTAACTTAAAACTTCTTAGATGCACTGCAGAGAGCATATGGTTAAGCTTCGTAAGCAAGTTGTAACTGTGACAATGTTAATGCAGGAGAACCGTTAGATAACTTTGATACGTATGAGTTCAGATCCAAGAGGCAAAACATAGTAACTTGATTACAGCTTTACACAGACTGAACTGGAAAGCAAAACAGGTTTAGTTCATTACATGAGTGAGCGAGTGTATGATGATACAATGTTTGTTGCGACTTATGCAAAGACGCACAGAGCTCGGTATATAGGTGAGTAATGTTCAAAGGCATAAACAGAAAGTAAAGATACTTGCGGTTATAGAGTTACAAACTCTATGATGTTACGGTGAGATTCTTGGAGGCAAACCAGTAACGCCTAGATTTAGAGTTCTGCGGCCAAAGGGGTGCGTTAGCTACGCATGCTTTTTTTCCCCTGCACCTTTTAAATACCGCTGGTATTTAGAGTTCACAGAAGGGCTGGCTTTTCAGTGCGTTAGGCTCCAAAAAGGGAGCGTAGAGCAAAATTTAACGCCACTGCAACTCCAGATACCAGCGGTGCTTACGGAAGCGGCCAGCTTCAAAAACGTGCTCGTGCACGATTCCCCCATAGAAAACAAAGGGGCCATTTGAGCTGAAAAAAAACCTAACACCTGCAAAAAAGCCGCTTTCAGCTCCTAACGCAGCCCCATTGTTTGCTATGGGGAAAAATTTCCTACGTCTGCACCTAACACTCTAACATGTACCCCGAGTCTAAACACCCCTAACCTTACACTTATTAACCCCTATTCTGCCGCCCCCGCTATCGCTGACCCCTGCATATTATTTTTAACCCCTAATCTGCCGCTCCGTAAACCGCCGCTACTTACATTATCCCTATGTACCCCTAATCTGCTGCCCCTAACACCGCCGACCCCTATATTATATTATATTAATTAACCCCTAATCTGCCCCCCACAACGTCGCCTCAACCTGCCTACACTTATTAACCCCTAATCTGCCGTCCGCACGCCGCCGCCAGCTACATTACAGCTATGTACCCCTAATCTGCTGCCCCTAACACCGCCGACCCCTATATTATATTTATTAACCCCTAATCTGCCCCCCACAACGTCGCCTCCACCTGCCTACACTTATTAACCCCTAATCTGCCGAGCGGACCGCACCGTTATTATAATAAAGTTATTAACCCCCTAATCTGCCAATAACCCTATAATAAATAGTATTAACCCCTAATCTGCCCTCCCTAACATCGCCGACACCTAACTTCAAGTATTAACCCCTAATCTGCCGATCGGAGCTCACCGCTACTCTAATACATTTTTTAACCCCTAAAGCTAATTTTAACCCTAACCCTAACACCCCCCTAAGTTAAATATAATTTTATTCTAACGAAATAAATTAACTCTTATTAAATAAATTATTCCTATTTAAATCTAAATACTTACCTGTAAAATAAACCCTAATATAGCTACAATATAAATTATAATTATATTATAGCTATTTTAGGATTAATATTTATTTTACAGGCAACTTTGTATTTATTTTAACCAGGTACAATAGCTATTAAATAGTTACGAACTATTTAATAGTTAAAATAGTTAAAATAATTACAAAATTACCTGTAAAATAAATCCTAACCTAAGTTACAATTAAACCTAACACTACACTATCAATAAATTAATTAAATACAATATCTACAATTATCTACAATTAAACCTAACACTACACTATCAATAAATTAATTAAATACAATATCTACAAATAAATACAATGAAATAAACTAACTAAAGTACAAAAAATAAAAAAGAACTAAGTTACAAAAAATAAAAAAATATTTACAAACATTAGAAAAATATTACAACAATTTTAAACTAATTACACCTACTCTAAGCCCCCTAATAAAATAACAAAGACCCCCAAAATAAAAAATGCCCTACCCTATTCTAAATTAAAAAAGTTCAAAGCTCTTTTACCTTACCAGCCCTGAACAGGGCCCTTTGCAGGGCATGCCCCAAAGAATTCAGCTCTTTTGCCTGTAAAAAAAACACATACAATACCCCCCCCAACATTACAACCCACCACCCACATACCCCTAATCTAACCCAAACCCCCCTTAAATAAACCTAACACTAAGCCCCTGAAGATCTTCCTACCTTATCTTCACCATGCCAGGTTCACCGATCGGTCCTCGGAAGTGTTGATCCAAGCCCAAGCGGGGGGCTGAAGAGTGACGTCCATCCTCGGGCTGAAGTCTGGATCCAAGCGGCGGCTTAAGAAATCCATCATCGGGCTGAAGTCGGAAGTCCATCATCGGGATGAAGTCTTCTATCAAGCCGCATCTTCAATCTTCTTTCTTCTGGAGCGGAGCGGAGCCATCTTCTTCCAAGCCGACGCGGAACATCCTCTTCAACCAATGCCTACTCGCCGAATGACGGTTCCTTTAAATGACGTCATCCAAGATGGCGTCCCTCGAATTCTGATTGGCTGATAGGATTCTATCAGCCAATCGGAATTAAGGTAGGAATATTCTGATTGGCTGATGGAATCAGCCAATCCGAATCAAGTTCAATCTGATTGGCTGATCCAATCAGCCAATGAGATTGAGCTCGCATTTTATTGGCTGATCGGAACAGTCAATAGAATGCGAGCTCAATCTGATTGGCTGATTGGATCAGCCAATCGGATTGAACTTGATTCAAGAAAGTTTTTTTCTTAACTGTCTTTTCACTATTTTTAACTATTTTTAACTATTTGATTCAATGTAAAAAGATAGGATGAAACAAAGGGGTCATTAGGACCCAGTAGAATCTTACACCTGTACCGGTATCAGATCTATGGTCAGGTAACATCCGGTTTAGGAGATCAAAAGTCGGTAATTCAGACCACATTGGCAGTCAAGCAAAGGAGAGAAATACCCCTGAGGAAGTTTGCACGCTTGCAAAAGAAACGCGTTGGGTTAAAACAGGACAAACCTTTGACAGGTCCTGAAGCACCGTACCACAGCGGCGAGCAAAGAAAGAGTACCTAAGCCGCTCTCGTTGAGGAACACCATACGCTGTTAGGAGAGAACGGCTGAGGCGGCAAGACTATGTGAGCAGTATTTCAACACGGAACTCTGAGTTTACACGCTGCTGGTGGATAAACGGACATTTGCTGAAGACAATAATTTTTTAAAGGCACTCGTAACACTACTATCTTGTAAGTGTATATTTTTACTTTTTGCGCACAATAAATTGTTTTAAAAAAGCTACCTTGATTCGGTGGGCGCTGTGTGTTCTCTATTTCATTTCAGCTGTTTTACTTCTGCCGGAACAAAGACATCCGGATTACACACCAGGCAGCAACCGACCAGATTTGGGAAACCACAAAGGAGCTTTATCATTCTTTCAAGATTCAAAAGTTCAAAGAAAAAAACACAATAGGTCTGGACATTTGATCAAAGAACATTTTTTGGGTAACTAACTATATATGTTTGCAGTGTTACAATTTTAACATTTGTCTAGACCAATTTGAAATGAGATTTTAACTGTTTAAATCATTTGAAATAGAGATATAGGGATTTCTATATTTTTAGAGACAGATTGATCTATATATGTATATATAATATAAGAAATACGTAATTCTAATTGAGATTTTATACGTAATATCAGAAAAGTTAAATTTTGATTTATCATTTAAATTTAAATTTTTTACTTTCATTACAAAGAAATATTCCAGGGAGCGCTGAGATTTTAGTATTGTGTTAATAACTATTTAGTAACTATTCTACCTAGTTAAAATAAATACAAACTTGCCTGTAAAATAAAATTAAACCCTAAGATAGATACAATGTAACTATTAATTATATTGTAGCTAGCTTAGGGTTTATTTTATAGGTAAGTATTTAGTTTTAAATAGGAATTATTTAGTTATTAATAGTAGGTTTTATTTAGATTTATTTTAATTATATTTAAGTTAGGAGGTGTTAGGGTTAGACTTAGGTTTAGGGGTTAATAAATTTAATATAGTGGCAGCGACGTTAGGGACGGCAGATTAGGGGTTAATAATATTTAACTAGTGTTTGCAATGCGGGAGTGCGGCGGTTTAGGGGTTAATATGTTTATTATAGTGGGGGCAGCAGATTAGGGATTAATAATTGTAGGTAGGTTGCGGCGACATTGGGGGCGGGAGATTAGGGGTTAATAAATATAATGTAGGTGTCGGCGATGTCGGGGCGGCAGATTAGGGGTTAATAAGTGTAAGATTAGGGGTGTTTAGACTCGGGGTTCATGTTAGGGTGTTAGGTGTAAACAAAAAATTTGTTTCCCCATAGGAATCAATGGGGCTGCATTACTGAGCTTTACGCTGCTTTTTGGCAGGTGTTAGACTTTTTCTCAGCCGGCTCTCCCCATTGATGTCTATGGGGAAATCGTGCACGAGCACGTACAACCAGCTCGCCGCTGACTTAAGCAGCGCTGGTATTGGAGTGCGGTATGGAGCTCAATTTTGCTCTACGCTCACTTCTTGTCTTTTAACGCCGGGTTTAGAAAAACCTGTAATACCAGCGCTGTAGGTAAGTGAGCGGTGACAATAACGTACAAGTTAGCACCGCACCCCTCTTACCGCAAAACTCGTAATCTAGCCGATTATTAATTATTACAATTTATTAAAAATATTTTTTTTTCTTTTCAGGTATTTGAGTGGAAAGGGTTCCAAAGTATATATATATATGTATACATGTGTTTATATGTTTTATATGTGTATACAGCAGTGGTTGCCAACCGCGGTCCTCAAGGACCCCCAACAGTCCTGGTTTTCATTATAGCTAAACCAGTGCACAGGTGGAGTAATCAGCTGATCTGTAACCAACCTGCTCTCATCCATCAGCTGATTATTTCACCTGTGCACTGCTTCAGCTATAATGAAAACCAGGACTGTTGGGGGTCCTTGAGGACCGCGGTTGACAACCCCTGGTATACAGTATATGTATGAGTATACATATATACACATATTAACTGAAATACACATGTATACACATACAACCCCAATTCCGAAAAAGTTGGGAAAATGCAAAAACAAACAAAACAAAAAGAGTAATTTAAAAATTCAATTATTAACACATTAACTGATGTTTTACTTTGTGAATTTAATGTATTTTTGAAAATATACACTCATTTCAAATCTGACTGCAACACGATCCAAAAAATTTGAGACAGGGGCAATTTAGGACTAATGGCGATGTGACAAGTTAAAATAAGAAGGTTATGTGAAACAGATGAGGCAATCGTGTAATCAAAGTATATAAGGAGCCTCCAAAAAAGGCCTTGTCCTTCAAGAGCAAGGATTGGTTGAGACATTTATGTGTTTATAAACATACACATATATAGAAATATATATATACTTTTGAGCCCTTCCCAGTCAAATACCTTAAAACATGCAATATTATTTGTATTCATTTTTAATGTGTTTCATAAACATTTGAAATTCCTATGTTCTTCACTTCTAACAAAATGTTCTTTTTATTTATAAATTGAGATATATATATACTAACGTTTTACTTTCAACTTGTAATATGTGCGCTAATGCGGCCATGCAAATATTTTATTTTGAGTGCAGTTAGCATGCAAGTGGGGGGGGGGGATTAGTGCATTAATTGCTATCTGGCCCTATATATTGTAAATGTTAAATATCAGGGGATATCATTGTTAAGGAAATGCTACACTAATAGGGGTGTCTGTTCAGTTCCTTCCAGGACTGCACGGTGGGACAGCAACTCTATAAAAGTTCTAATTATAAGTTATACTTTGCAGGAACTACATGTTCCCAAATATTTTACTTTTATTTCTGTTTTGAATATTGGAATAAATTACTAATGTTGTGTTTGCTCACATCTTAGTAAGTCTCTTAACTCAGAGAAACCTTGTTAAATAGTGTTTATGTAATGGAAAGGTCAGTCCAAAAATCACGGCATATAATGTGTAATTTTGGCCAGAGAATAATCATAATATTTATATTTGATTTATGTATTTTAAATTATACAATATCAAGTGGATAGTTATTTTCTTTACCAATGCAAACAACACCTCTTCTAATAAACATTTCTACTTTACAAGACTTTCATCCCATATTATACACTCTGTAGAGCTTGAATATTCTTTTCTATCATTTGTCAGAGAGGAAGAAGTGATATATTTCTACCCCGTCTTTCTATATCCTCACCTCGCTACAAACAACTTGCTTGATTTCAGATTGGTCAAGTTATGGTTTTGATTCATTAGCATAAAATTACCAGCTGCCTCAGTGGATAATTGTCTGAATTGGTAGATATCGTCATGATCAGGATTTAGATCAAACCTCAAACCCCTGCTGCTCAAATCAGTAATATGCACACATATATGCAGATCTTAAATCAGTTCCTATTATCAGCAGTCCTAGATCAGACTCATGGCCCTATAGCTCCTCTCAGTTATATGCATACATTGTACCTCAGATCAGACTCATGGCCCTGGGTCTGTAGCCCCTCTAAGTTACATGCATACATCATACCTTAGTTTAGACTCATGGCCCTGTAGCCCCTCTCAGTTACATGCATACATTGTACCTTAGATCAGACTCATGGCCTTGTAGCCCCTCTCAGTTACATGCATACATAGTACCTCAGATCAGACTCATGGCCCTATAGCCCCTATGTACATGCATACATTGTACCTCAGATCAGACGCTGGTCCTGTAGCCCCTCTCAGTTACATGCATGCATCGCACCTCAGATCAGACTCATGGCCCTGTAACCCCTCTCAGTTACATGCATACATTGTACCTCAGATCAGACTCATGGCCCTGTACCCCTTATGTACATGCATACATTGTACCTCAGATCATACTCATGGCCTGTAGCCCCCCTCAGTTACATGCATGCATCGTACCTCAGATCAGACTCATGGCCTGTAGCCCCCCTCAGTTACATGCATGCATCGTACCTTAGATCAGACTCATGGCCCTGTAGCCCTATGTACATGCATACATTGTACCTCAGATCATACTCATGGCCTGTAGCCCCCCTCAGTTACATGCATGCATCGTACCTCAGATCAGACTCATGGCCTGTAGCCCCCCTCAGTTACATGCATGCATCGTACCTCAGATCAGACTCATGGCCTGTAGCCCCCCTCAGTTACATGCATGCATCGTACCTTAGATCAGACTCATGGCCTGTAGCCCCCCTCAGTTACATGCATGCATCGTACCTCAGATCAGACTCATGGCCTGTAGCCCCCCTCAGTTACATGCATGCATTGTACCTCAGATCAGACTCATGGCCCTGTAACCCCTCTCAGTTACATGCATACATCATACCTCAGATCAGACTCATGGCCCTGTAGCCCCTATGTACATGCATACATTTTACCTCAGATCAAACAATAGTCCTGTAGCCCCTCTCAGTTACATGCATGCATCGTACCTCAGATCAGACTCATGGCCTGTAGGCCTTCTCGGTTACATGCATACATTGTACCTCAGATCAGACTCATGGCCTTGTAGCCCCTATGTACATGTATACATTATAGCTCAGATCAGACCATGGTCCTGTAGCCCCCCTCAGTTACATGCATGCATCGTACCTCAGATCAGACTCATGGCCTGTAGCCCCCTCAGTTACATGCATGCATCGTACCTCAGATCAGACTCATGGCTAGTGATGTCGCGAACATAAAAATTTGGGTTCGCGAATGGCGAACGCGAACTTCCGCAACTGTTCGCGAACGGGCGAACCGGGTGAACCGCCATAGACTTCAATAGGCAGGCGAACTTTAAAACCCACAGGGACTCTTTCTGGCCACAATAGTGATGGAAAAGTTGTTTCAAGGGGACTAACACCTGGACTGTGGCATGCCGGAGGGGGATCCATGGCAAAACTCCCATGGAAAATTACATAGTTGATGCAGAGTCTGGTTTTAAGCCATAAAGGGCATAAATCACCTAACATTCCTAAATTGTTTGGAATAACGTGCTTTAAAACATCAGGTATGATGTTGTATCGATCAGGTAGTGTAAGGGTTACGCCCGCTTCACAGTGACAGACCAAACTCCCCGTTTAAAGGGACAGTCTACACCAGAATTTTTATTGTTTTAAAAGATAGATAATCCCTTTATTACCCATTTCCCAGTTTTGCATAACTAACACATTTATAATAATATACTTTTAACCTCTGTGATTATCTTGTATCTAAGCCTCTGCAAACTGCCCCTTTTTTCAGTTCTTTTGACAGACTTGCAGTCTAGCCAGTCAGTGCCTGCTCCCAGATAACTTCTTGTGCACGAGCACAGTGTTATCTATATGAAATACGTGAACTAACACCCTCTAGTGGTGAAAAACTGTTAAAATGCAATCTGAAAGAGGTGGGCTTCAAGGTCTAAGAAATTAGCATATGAACCTCCTAGGTTAAGATTTCAACTAAGAATACCAAGAGAACAAAGCAAAATTGGTGATAAAAGTAAATTGGAAAATTGTTTAAAATGACATGCTCTATCTGAATCATGAAAGTTTATTTTGGCCTAGACTGTCCCTTTAACGCACCGCAAACAACCGCAAACAGTCCATTTGCACAACCGCAAACTCCCCATTTGCACAAGGTTGGATACCAAGCTAGCCATGTCCCGTTCCTTGTCCTCACTGATGTCATTGAAGGTCTCTTCCTCCACCCAGCCACGTACAACACCAAGGGTCCCCGAAAGGTAACAACAAGCCCCCTGGGACGCCTGCTGTGTTTGGTCTTCCACCTCCTCAAAGCCACCTTCCTCCTCTGACTCCTCTTCTTCAGACTCCTCTCTCTGCATTGCCTCTCTCTGCGTTAAGGTGTGTTAAGTAGTACTATTCCTATCAGTTTAATCCCTGTTACGTCCCCTATCAGGGGACGTGTATATGGCATCGATTTTAGGAACCGGGAGATGGAAAAAGATTCTTGGTCGGTCGTACTACTTCAAATTTGGGGCACTGCGCGTGCAATCGAATGTGCCACCAGATAGGAGTGGTGTGTTAAGTAGTACTATTCTTATCAGTTGAATCCCTGTTACGTCCCCTATCAGGGGACGTGTATATGGCATCGATTTTAGGAACCGGGAGATGGAAAAAGATGCTTGGTCGCCGGTCCTCCTACTTCAAATGTGGGGCACTGTGCGTGCAATCTAATGTGCCACCAGATAGGAGTGGTGTGTTAAGTAGTACTATTCCTATCAGTTTAATCCCTGTTATGTGCCTTTTTTTGGTTTGGTTTTTGAAGCCACAGTGCAGCACCAGAGGGCAGAAAAATTAGGCATGTACACATGCCTGAAAAATTAGGTAATGTTGCAGCGGCCAGAAAAATTGTTGTTTGTTTCCCAGGCAGAAAGTGCCCTAAAACATTGCGGCTTGAACCCTAGTTGGTGGCGGATAAGTCACGCAAGTCATCCGGCATTCAGAGATAAAATACAGCAGCGTCTGGACCATTTTTAGCCCAAGGCAGCTCATCTCATCAGGCCGTTTTTAGTCGAATGTATCGCCCACTGTCAGTCCCTTCGGGATCCATCCCTCATTCATCTTAATAAAGGTGAGGTAATCTAGACTTTTTTGACCTAGGCGACTTCTCTTCTCAGTGACAATACCTCCTGCTGCACTGAAGGTCCTTTCTGGCAGGACACTTGAAGCGGGGAAGGCCAGAAGTTTTATCGCATTTTTGGGATAGCTCAGGCCACAGGTCAAGCCTGCACACCCAGTAGTCAAGGGGTTCATTGCTCCTCAGAGTGTCGAGATCTGCAGTTAAGGCGAGGTAGTCTGCTACCTGTCGGTCGAGTCGTTCTCTGAGGGTGGACCCCGAAGGGCTGTGGCGATGCATAGGACTTAAAAAGCTCCGCATGTCCTCCATCAACAACACGTCTGTAAAGCGTCCTGTCCTTGCCGGCGTGGTGGTGGGAGGAGGAGGATTACTTTCACCTCTTCCCCTGTTAGATTCCCGTTGTGCTGTGACATCACCCTTATACGCTGTGTAAAGCATACTTTTTAATTTATTTTGGAACTGCTGCATCCTTTCCGACTTGCGGTAATTCGATAACATTTCAGGCACTTTATGCTTATACTGGGGGTCTAGTAGCGTGGACACCCAGTACAGGTCGTTCTCCTTCAGCCTTTTTATACGAGGGTCCCTCAACAGGCACGACAGCATGAAAGATCCCATTTGCACAAGGTTGGATGCTGAGCTACTCATGTCCCGTTCCTCGTCCTCAGTGATCCCACTGAAGGTATCTTCTTCCCCCCAGCCATGTACAACACCATGGGTACCAGATAGGTGACAACGAGCACCCTGGGATGCCTGTTGTGGTTGGTCTTCCTCCTCCTCCTCAAAGCCACATTCCTCCTCTGACTCCTCTTCCTCACAACCTCTTCCAGCGTTGCTGCAGGTCCAGCAAGCGATGCTGATAAGGCTGTTTCTGGTGGTGATGGTGACCACAACTCTTCCTCTTCACGCTCATCTACGGCCTGATCCAGCACTCTTCGCAGGGCACGCTCCAGGAAGAAAATAAATTGTATGATGTCGCTGATGGTGCCTTTGGTCGAACATTAGGAGTGTTGAATTCCAACGTGTCGGGCTGTTGCAAATCAAGCGCCTCACTGGCATGTTGTTTCGCCGCTGGATATCTGAAAAGTGCGCCATGGCCATGTAGGAACGCCTGAAATGGCCACACACCTTCCTGGCCTGCTTCAGGACATCCTGTAAGCCTGGGTACTTATGCACAAAGCGTTGTACGATCAGATTACACACATGTGCCATGCACGGCACATGTGTCAACTTGCCCAAATTCAATGCCGCCACCAAATTTCTTCCATTGCCACTAACCACTTTGCCGATCTCCAGTTGGTGCTGAGTCAGTCACTGATCCACCTGTGCATTCAGGGCGGACAGGAGTGCTGGTCCGGTGTGACTCTCTGCTTTCAGGCAAGTCAACCCCAAGACGGCGTGACACTGCCAAATCCGGGATGTGGAATAGTACCTGGGGAGCTGGGGGGTGCCGTTGATGTGGAGCAAGTCGTGGCGGTGTCACCAACTCCTCTGCAGAGCCACGCATTCCATGCTTGGCAGCCATCAGCAGGTTTACCCAATGCGCAGTGTAGGTGATATACCTGCCCTGACCATGCTTTGCAGACCAGGTATCAGTGGTCAGATGGACCCTTGCCCCAACACTGTGTGCCAGACATGCCATTACTTCCTTTTGCACAATCAAGTACAGGTTGGGGATTGCCTTTTGTGCAAAGAAATTTCGGCCAGGTACCTTCCACTGCGGTGTCCCAATAGCTACAAATTTTTTGAAGGCCTCAGACTCCGCCAGCTTGTATGGTAAAAGCTGGCGGGCTAAGAGTTCAGTCAAGCCAGCTGTCAGATGCCGGGCAAGGGGGTGACTTTGTGACATTGGCTTCTTACGCTCAAACATGTGCTTGACAGACACCTGACTGTGGGCAGATGAGCAGGAACTGCTCAAGGCGAAACACGGAGTGGCGGATGGTTGAGAGGGGGCAAGGAGGACAGCAGTGGTTCACGTGGCTAAAGATGCTGGACCAGGAGGAGGAGGTGGCTTTGAGTTTGTGTGCTGCTTGTACTCATGTGTTGATCCCATAGGCGTTTGTGATGTGTGATCATGTGCCTTCGCAAAGCAGCTGTACCTAGGTGGGTGTTGGACTTCCCACGACTCAGTTTCTTTTGGCACAGGTTGCAAATGGCATCGCTGTTGTACGAGGCAGACACACAAAAAAAATGCCACACTGCTGAGCTCTGCAATGACGGCATTCTGGTGGTGGCAACAGCATGTGTTAATTGGCGTGCTGTCTGGCTGACCCCGGGTGCCGATGCATGCTGTCTGACTGTGCCACTAGCTCCTTGCGACGACCTCCCCCTCCTTCCAACTTGTCTCCTCCTCCTTTCTGTCTCCCCATCTGAACTTTCCCCCTCTTCTTCTTCTCTTCTAGCGGGCACCCATGTGACATCCACGGACGCATCGTTATCATCAACCACTTCACTTGTATCTGACAAGTCAACAAAGGAAGCAGCAGCGGGTACAACATCATCATCATCACACTGTACGTCCATGTGTGTAATGCTGCCTAACTGAGACATATCCCTGTTATCTACATCCTCTGGCAATAATGGTTGCGCATCACTATCACTCATTTCTTCCAACTGATGTGTAAATAACTCCTCTGACAGATCAAGTGAAGCGGCTGTGTTGCTAGTGTTGATGGTGGCGGCAGGCGGGCGAGTGGTAGCTTGAGAGGTGCCCGAAGCTAAGCTGGAGGAGGATGGTGCGTCAAGGTTCCGAGCGGAAGCTGTAGGAGATTGGGTGTCCTGTGTTAGCCAGTCAACTATGTCCTCAGAAATGTTCGAGTTCGGGGTACGTGGCCTCTGAACACTGGGCATTATTCTAGGGCCAAAGGGAATCACAGCACCATGAACACGACGGCCCCCGCGGGGTGGCCGGCCTCTGCCTGTCATTTTTTTTTTGATTATTGGTACTATGCGTGCAAGCTACTGTGACAACAGATATGAGTGGCACTGTGCACTGGCAGAAGTTGGCAGAGTAGACGCTGTAGGCCTGACACACATGCTTGCAGACAACTAACTGCTATTCAATCTATTACAGTCAAAATTGTATTATTTTTTTTTAAATGTACACTACTGTTACACCAGATATGAGTTGCACTGGGGTGACACTGTGCCCTGGCAGGCAGGCACTGAAACGCACACGTGTGAAGGAAACTGACTGCTATTATTTAACACAGTCAAAAAAGTGTTGTTTTTTTTAAATGTACACTACTGTTACACCAGATATGAGTTGCACTGGGGTGACACTGTGCCCTGGCAGGCAGGCACTGAAACGCACACGTGTGAAGGAAACTGACTGCTATTATTTAACACAGTCAAAAAAGTGTTGTTTTTTTTTTTAAATCTACACTACTGTTACACCAGATATGAGTTGCACTGGGGTGACACTGTGCCCTGGCAGGCAGGCACTGAAACGCACACGTGGGAAGGAAACTGACTGCTATTATTTAACACAGTCAAAAAAGTATTGTTTTTTTTAAATCTACACTACTGTTACACCAGATATGAGTTGCACTGGGGTGAAACTGTGCCCTGGCAGGCAGGCACTGAAATGCACACGTGTGAAGGAAACTGACTGCTATTATTTAACACAGTCAAAAAAGTGTTGTTTTTTTTAAATGTACACTACTGTTACACCAGATATGAGTTGCACTGGGGTGACACTGTGCCCTGGCAGGCAGGCACTGAAACGCACACGTGTGAAGGAAACTGTCTGCTATTATTTAACACAGTCAAAAAAGTGTTGTTGTTTTTTAAATCTACACTAATGTTACACCAGATATGAGTTGCACTGGGGTGACACTGTGCCCTGGCAGGCAGGCACTGAAACGCACACGTGTAAAGGAAACTGACTACTATTATTTAACAAAGTCAAAAAAGTGTGTGTTTTTTTAAATCTACACTACTGTTACACCAGATATGAGTTGCACTGGGGTGACACTGTGCCCTGGCAGGCAGGCAGGCACTGAAACGCACGTGTGAAGGAAACTGACTGCTATTATTTAACACAGTCAAAAAAGTGTTTGTTTGTTTTTTAAATCTACACTACTGTTACACCAGATATGAGTTGCACTGGGGTGACACTGTGCCCTGGCAGGCAGGCACTGAAACGCACACGTGTGAAGGAAACTGACTGCTATTATTTAACACAGTCAAAAAAGTATTGTTTTTTTTAAATCTACACTACTGTTACACCAGATATGAGTTGCACTGGGGTGAAACTGTGCCCTGGCAGGCAGGCACTGAAACACACACGTGTGAAGAAAACTGACTGCTATTATTTAACACAGTCAAAAAAGTGTTGTTTTTTTTTAAATCTACACTACTGTTACACTAGATATGAGTTGCACTGGGGTGACACTGTGCCCTGGCAGGCAGGCAGGCACTGAAACGCACACGTGTGAAGGAAACTGACTGCTATTATTTAACACAGTCAAAAAAGTGTTGTTGTTTTTTAAATCTACACTAATGTTACACCAGATATGAGTTGCACTGGGGTGACACTGTGCCCTGGCAGGCAGGCACTGAAACGCACACGTGTGAAGAAAACTGACTGCTATTATTTAACACAGTCAAAAAAGTGTTGTTTTTTTTAAAATCTACACTACTTTTACACCAGATATGAGTTGCACTGGGGTGACACTGTGCCCTGGCAGGCAGGCACTGAAACACACACGTGTGAAGGAAACTGACTGCTATTATTTAACACAGTCAAAAAAGTGTTGTTTTTTTTTAAATCTACACTACTGTTACACCAGATATGAGTTGTACTGGGGTGACACTGTGCCCTGGCAGGCAGGCACTGAAACGCACACGTGTGAAGGAAACTGTCTGCTATTATTTAACACAGTCAAAAAAGTGTTGTTGTTTTTTAAATCTACACTAATGTTACACCAGATATGAGTTGCACTGGGGTGACACTGTGCCCTGGCAGGCAGGCACTGAAACGCACACGTGTGAAGGAAACTGACTGCTATTATTTAACACAGTCAAAAAAGTTTTTTTTTTTTTTTTAAATCTACACTACTGTTACACCAGATATGAGTTGCACTGGGGTGACACTGTGCCCTGGCAGGCAGGCACTGAAACGCACACGTGTAAAGGAAACTGACTACTATTATTTAACAAAGTCAAAAAAGTGTTTTTTTTTTTTTAAATCTACACTACTGTTACACTAGATATGAGTTGCACTGGGGTGACACTGTGCCCTGGCAGGCAGGCACTGAAACGCACACGTGTGAAGGAAACTGACTGCTATTATTTAACACAGTCAAAAAAGTGTTGTTGTTTTTTAAATCTACACTACTGTTACACCAGATATGAGTGGTGGCACTGGGCAAGTGGGCACAGTATACGCTGTTAGCCTGACACACACGCTGGCAGGCAGGCAACTGCAATTAGATTACACAGGAAAAAAAAAAAAAAAGCAGACTGATGTTCTAGCCCTAAAAAGGGCTTTTTGGGGTGCTGTCCTTACAGCAGAGATCAGATGAGTCCTTCAGGACTGTAGTGGACACTGAATACACTAGCCTAGCTATCGATTTCCCTATTAACTAATACACTGTCCCTCCTCTCACTAACAATGCAGCTTCCGAATGAATCTAAAATGGATGCTGTCCAGGAGGTAGGAGGGTCTGGGAGGGAGGGTCTGCTGCTGATTGGCTGGAATGTGTCTGCTGACTGTGAGGTACAGGGTCAAAGTATTACTCAATGATGACGAACGGGGGCCGGATCGAACATCGCATATGTTCGCCCACCGCGGCGAACACGAACATGCTATGTTCACCGGGAACTATTCGCCGGCGAACTATTCGCTACATCACTACTCATTGCCTGTAGCCCCCCTCAGTTACATGCATGCATCATACCTCAGATCAGACTCGTGGCCCTGTAACCCCTCTCAGTTACATGCATGCATCGTACCTCAGATCAGACTCAGGGCCTGTAGCCCCCTCAGTTACATGCATGCATCGTACCTCAGATCAGACTCAGGGCCTGAAGCCCCCTCAGTTACATGCATGCATCGTACCTCAGATCAGACTCATGGCCCTGTAGCCCCTCTCAGTTACATGCATACATCGTACCTCAGATCAGACTCATGGCCCTGTAGCCCTATGTACATGCATACATCATACCTCAGAACAGACCAGAGGAACTACATTATGCCATCAACCTCAAAACAGACCCCATTACCAGCAGCCCTAGATTAGACCTCAAAAAGAAAAATAACCCTTCAGCCAGGCCAGTTATGTGCCCACATCAGACTTTAAATCAGAAGCCATTAACTGTAGCCTTTGTTAGTTATTTTTGAGTTTTCTAATTTAACAACCATGAGCACTATTTTGGCTTCTTTCCCAAAGATTGACTTGACTTTGTGCACAGGTTTTTTTAAAAACATTTAGCTAATAGCACATGCTAGCACATCTCTTTAACCAATCCCTCACTGCTGGCACATTTCCTGACACATTCAAGCATGCGTCAATCATGCCAATCCTAAAAAAGCCCTCGCTTGACCCCTCCACGCCTTCTAACTATCGACCGGTCTCCTTACTTCCCTTTGCTTCAAAATTATTGGAACGACTTGTCTATAATCGGCTAACTCAATTTCTCACAACTAACTCCTTACTTGATCCACTACAATCTGGTTTCCGCCCTAAACACTCAACAGAAACCGCTCTTGCTAAAGTAACAAATGACCTGTTATCAGCCAAAGCAAAAGGCCATTACTCCTTACTAATTCTTCTTGACCTGTCCGCAGCTTTTGACACAGTTGACCATCCTCTCCTCCTAAAAATACTACATTCATTTGGCATCCGAGACACAGCCCTCTCCTGGTTTGCATCATATCTTTCAAACCGCTCGTTTTCAGTTTCCTTTAACAACATATCTTCTGATCCTATGCCTCTCTCAGTTGGAGTACCACAAGGCTCTGTCTTGGGTCCCTTGCTTTTCTCACTTTATACATCCTGCCTTGGAAAACTTATAGCCTCCTTTGGATTCCAGTACCACCTATATGCTGATGATACCCAAATCTATCTTTCCTCTCCTGATATCTCTCCCTCTTTACTCAACCAGATTTCTAACTGCCTCTCTGCAATTTTCTCTTGGATGTCTTCACACTACCTCCAACTCAATCTGTCCAAAACTGAGCTGCTTCTTATTCCCCCCTCTTCAAGACATCCGACACCTGACATTTCTCTGATGGTTGGAGACTTTATTCTCAACACCTCACCCCAGGTCTGCTGCCTTGGGGTCACACTAGACTCAGAACTCACATTCAACCCACATATACAAACGCTTACCAAATCCTGCCGTTCACACCTACGCAACATTTCCAGAATTCGTCCCTTCCTTACTCAAAAAACTGCAAAAATACTTATTCATTCCCTCATCCTGTCACGCATTGATTATTGCAATCTACTCTTAAATGGCCTTCCAAAACACCGCCTCTCCTCCCTCCAATCTATTATGAATGCTTCTGCTAGACTCATCCACCTAAGTCGACGATCTACATCAGCTGCTCCGCTCTGCCAGTCTCTACACTGGCTCCCCATACACTCCAGAATACAATTTAAAGTATTAGCCCTAACCTACAAAGCAATCAACAGTCTAACTCCCAACTATATTTGCTCTCTCATCGTGAAATACTCCCCATCCCGTCCTCTTCGTTCAACCTCTGACCTACGTCTCTACACTCCTTTTATCTCTACATCCCATTCCCGCCTCCAAGACTTCGCATGTGCTGCTCCTGTCCTCTGGAACTCTCTACCCCGCTCCATCAGACTGTCTCCAACCTTGTATAGCTTCAAAAGATCTTTGAAAACGCACCTATTCAGAGAGGCTTACCATCTCTCCTCCATCCCGCATCCGAACCAAGCTAATACATGTACATGAACTGCCTGACTCACTGCTGCAAATACAACCGATGTAACAAGCTACCCCAACCTTATGTATCTGCACCCTAAACCTATAGACTGTGAGCTCTCCGGAGCAGGGCCCTCTTCCTCCTGTGCTAGATTTGTTTAGTCTTGTTATGTTTTGTATTGTATCACAAATCTTTGTCATTGTATACCCCTATCATTGTACCCAGCGCTACGGAATTTGGCGGCGCTATACAAATAAATAATAATAATAATGCTTAGTTACAGTTTTAAGAAATATGATCAAAGCTGTCCATGGGTTTTTTTAGATGTTTTTGTATACTATCAGTTCAGATTTGAACAAGTACATATAGTTTTTTTATCTTTGTATGATATTTAAACGTGAAATCATTCATCACAAAATATTTGTTAATGAAAGACCATTCACCCACTATTTTCTATTTCCAGGAACATCTTTACAGCTTTACTACTACAAGCCGGCAGCAGCGCAACATTATTTTGCCAAAAGTAAAGCTGAGATGCCAATGGAATCAATCAACTAAGAAGAAAATAGCTGGATCGTTATTGAATAGTGTAAATTTGAAGCTTTTTCAGTCTTTAGAGTAACAGTTTTCACTTTATGAATGAGTCAACAATAATTTTTTTATTTTTTTGCAGAAATTTGCTTGTCTTTTTTGCTAAAGGGAACAGTTTTTTTATTTTCTGATAAAGGTAACAAATAACACAAAAAAATAGCTTTTTTTATATTCATTCAAATCTGAATGCACATGTCTAAAATAGGGGCATGTCTCTGAACAGCACCTTGAATGGTCGCAATATTAGCTGCTGAGCATAGACTGCTGCTAAACAGCTAAACATCAGCAGATAGTAGAGCTATCCAGGGTTGCCATCAGGGGGTGATAGGGGTGACTCCCGTCAGGGGCCCAATAGGCCAGGGGGCCCCATGAGGCAAGAACAACTATTAATTTAAAAAAAAAAAATTGGGAGCCACCAGAGGGTACTACAGCAGAGTGCTATTGAGCGTGGGAAATGTTATTACAAGGAGTAAAGCATTTGCATTTGAGAGGATTTCTGAGTGTGCACTAAACCACTATGCACAGTGTGAGACAGACTTGGCACTTCAGTTTGTACAGTATGTGTCTGAGTCAGACGGCAGATCACTTTCATTTGCAGAGGAGGTAGGACTTACTTAGTAAATGTTTTTTATTTCTTTGTGCAATTTCGGATTGTAACTTCAGTGTGGTAGTAGTTGTATGGTGGGGCCAGGGGTCCATAAAAACACATTTTATTTAGCAATATGCAGCAGTGTATGATTATTTGACAATGCTGTAGAAATTTTATTTTTAAAGCCATGCAGAAATGTTTCCTCCTCAACACACAAATGGTAGGTGCCCTTTAGGCAGATATGAGTTTTTTTAATTAATATATATATATATTTCAATTACATTACAGTTTACTACCCCTTTATGCAAGGACTTTCCAGGTGCAAGGAGGCATTTTATCTAAGATTTTTACATCTGCATAAAATGTTATACTCTCAGACTAAGATTGCTCAGTGTTTGAAATGAGACAGGTTAACTTAACACTGTTCAGTTTACACTACAGCTGACTTAATTTGAAATACATACAAACATGCCTAAATCCTGCATTTAACCAGATCTAATGGTATGAGACTGAGTACCACAGCTTATGGTTCCCCCAAGACCATATAGAGTACAGCATTTTCAAAATCCATAAGTATAGCTGACAGATGGGAACATTTGTACACCATATTTGAAACAAACATATGTCAACCTTTCAAAAGTACTTTCCTTCATCTAGCCATCTACCCAGATCATTGATGTACAATTTTTAATTCACAGAATTATTTTTATTTACATATTTACAAATTTGATTCTTTAAAAAGTGATCTCTTAATTTATGCAATTTTTTTATCATGCATGTCACACACTGTTGATTTAGGGGATGCAATATGCAGAAATGTTACCTCCTGTGAGTGTTTCTGTGGGTGTCTGTGTTTATGTCTTTGTGCTTTTGTTTGTGTATCTATGAGTGTGTATGTATTTTTTTCTGTGGGTCTCTCTGCGCAGTTGGGTGTGTATGTCTTTGTGCACTTTCTCTGGATGTCTGTGATGGTGTGTTCATATGTCTTTGTGCTTTTTCTATGGGTGTGTCTGTGAGGGTGTGTGTATGTATGTCTTTGTGTATTTTCTGTGGATGTCTCTGTGAGGGTGTGTGTGTGTGTGTGTATGTCTGTGTTTTCTGTGGGTCTCTCTTTGAGGGTGTGTACATATGTCTGTGTGTTTTCTGTGGGTGTCTCTGTGAGAGTGTGTGTAGGTCTGTGCATTTTTTGTGGGTGTCTCTGTGAGAGTGTGTGTATGCATTTGTGTGTTTTCTGTGTATGTCTCAGTGAGGGTGTGTGTGTATGTCTGTGTATTTTCTGTGGGTGTCTCTGTGAGGGTGTGTGTATGTCTGTGTATTTTTTGTGGGTGTCTCTGTGAGAGTGTGTGTATGTATTTGTGTGTTTTCTGTGGATGTCTCAATGAGGGTGTGTGTGTGTATGTATGTCTGTGTGTTTCATGTGGTTGTCTCTGTGTGTGTATGTCTTTGTGTGTTTTCTGAGGGTGTATCTGTGTGTGTGTGTGTGTGTGTGTGTGTGTGTGTGTGTGTGTGTATGTCTTTGTGTGTTTTCTGAGGCTGTCTCTGTCAATGTTTCCTTGGGTGAATGTGCAAGTTTGTGTTTGAGTTTTTGTGTGTGTCCATTGTCTGTTCCTTTTTAGGACATTTTGACCTTACTACTGATTGTTCACATCTTTCTGCAGACTTTGAGACAAATGAGACCTTTCTGTTACCAATCCACAATTTATCCTTGAAATTATTGTTTAGGCAGTTCAGGGCCCTTCCTTTCAGCCACTGCATGCTGTTGTCATCATTTAGTTGTCATCTTTCTTGACAAAAAGATAAACAGAACTTTTGTAAATATCCTTTTTTGACAAAACTGTAGTCTACCCTATTACTTGTAAGGTCAATGTAAACAAGTGCTAAGTGTCTGTTTGGGTGTCTGTGTCTGAGTGTGTTTATTTGCATGTCTGCTAGAGTGTCTATATGTGAATCCTCATGTGTGAGTGTGTGTTTCAGTGTATGAGTGTGTCTGTGTGTTTCTGTATTGCTACCTTTACAACATTTCTAAATTTGACTACACTTAAGAATAAAGTGCATATATACGTTTTAGTCACTTGGTCAAAAAATGCACATGTCAAAGGGGGGGGGGGGGCGGGGTGATCAATGGTTAAATTTCTAGTGGCAGCCCTGGAGCCATCCAGACTCAAATTTATTATATTTCTATAGTTCAGGCCATGTTGAGTTGACAGAATCACATTTGTACTGAATCATACTCCAGTAACCTGATTTAGAGCATTGGAGCCTAGTAGGAGGTGAGTTGATTACTAACATTCCCTGCTATGGAGGTTTCTTCAAAACTACCCTATATTGAGGTCCCTAAACTTGAAATGGAGCCAACAGCAGTCATCATGGCGATCTTCCCTTTTCTGGCACCAGCCAATACCGAGCTGGCCCTGTATCAGTGGAGTATGTAGAAGGAAGGAAGGAGTACATGTTTGAGATCAACTATGGGGAATTACAGATCCTCATAATAGTTTGTTTAAATAAATTCCCATCCCTATTAGCTGGAGGTTGTGACACTTAATTTGGAATCAATCTCAACAATTGTGCACTCAGGGTGCAATCACTGTCTCAGAGCTCACAATCAGTAACACAACATAAAGCTCAAGGTCCCCCTTCAGGTCATGAGACTGACTCTCCTCTTGAGGTGTGAATGGTATAATGTGGAATCTCCTATGACAGGCTTCAAAGGAGTGTATCAAACAAAATGACTACCTAGTGCAGGGGCCAACAACCTTTGTACCCCAGATGTTGTGGAACTACATTTCCCATGATACTCAGCGAGCCTAAAGGGTGTCTGAACATCATTGGAAATGTAGTTCCAAAACATCTGGGGTGTCATGGTTGCTGACCTCTGACCTAGTGCAACCCTTTAAATTTGTTTTACTGGTTACATGGCTTTTAAGGTCCAACAATTACCTTCTTTTGTTCAAGGGGCTGATGTATACTGAGCTACCCAAGCTGGACACGGGTGTATAGGTTTGTGAATTACTAGCGTGCCTCATGAGTGTTGTCTAATATTATTTAACAGGAAGGTTAGGTATAAAACTCATGCACAACTTTATTAGCTTTTAGATATTTTATTATTTGCTGTTGCTAATGTTTATTGATAAAATAAATTGTTTGTGACACTCATATATGAATAATGAATGTCTGATACTATTCTAACCTCCATAAGAAAAGTTTTACAAATATAAAAATATACATTAGGAAACCATATCTTACCAGTGCAATTGAGTTTCATGTCCCTTTAATAACCTCTAACAGAGAGAATATCCAGTCAATGTGTAATTAATAGATTTAATTAGTAATGAATAAAATTTCCTCATCTTACTGGTATTTTATGACTACCCTAATAATACACTTTTAACTAGCATTGTTGTTTTATTTTTTCCAGTCTAATAACAAGAGCTATATAAAGGAGAATACAAAGTAACACATTAGTTGTGTTGTTTTATTTATGTGTATCTATATTTATATACATTGAAAGGGACCATCTAGTGTAAAAATAAAGAGCTCATTTACTTGTGGAGCGCAAGCGTTTGCGCACTAGCGATAAGGGGTTAATCGCAGGTGTTTGAGCTTGTTGGGCTTTCCGCTGGTACTGCAAATTGAAAGTAAATGAGATCAATTGAGCACAATTGCAATTTATGCTAGAATAATTATCGCAACTTCAGAGCTCTGGTTAACTGTTTTGCTAAACATAAAAGTTGCACAAAACAAATAAAAAATACATTACAAAGTACAGTTACACTCATAATAACACTATCTAATAAAATCATAAAAAAATATTGAACACAAATGTTATAAGGGCTGAAAGATATGAGGTCTCAGGTGTTAGAAAAAAAAGCAGGCAAAGGGCTTTAACATAGAGATACATATCTAAAGATGTATATATAAATATATTTATGTATATTTATATGTCTATATATGTAAACATATGTGTTTATATGTGTATATATGTATTTACAGACATAAATACACATAAATACATATGTACACTTATATAGACATATATATATAAGTGCATTGGAGCCCTTTGCAGTTAAGTAGATGAAAACATGTAAAAGCATGTATTTAGTGTAAATATGTCACATTCCACCGTACTGCAAATGGCAGAATACGTTCTAAGTATTTATAAATATATATTCCTATATATATCTGTATATATCTATACTTATATATAGCCATGTATAGATATAGATATAGAATAAGAAGTAGATCCACATGCGAGGTAATTTCAAGTTAGAAATTTTAATGGTTCATAGTAACAACAGCAATACAAGGTTGCATAAGCTCACAATGCATACCTCCTACACGTTTCATACACATATTAACACATAAACATATATGTATGTAAGCATATCCTATATAATAAAAGGCCAGGTATGTTTGTCTGATGCAGTCATGCGCAGTAGAGACTGCATGAGACAAACATACCTGGCCTTAACGCCCAGCGCTGATGCACAGTAGAGACTGCACAAGGATGGTGCAGGTCATTAAGCTCTGGGCCTCTCTCTGCCGTGATCCTGCTAAAAGTAGCGAGATTGTGCTATTTCTGCATGCCCCATGAGTGGGGCAGTGCAGAATAGTCTTGCAGAGGTACCGAAGCAGAGAGGGACACTCTGTGACCCTCTCTGCAATGGGCAGCGGTGGTGCAGATCGTTGGTGGCGTCGGAGGGTTAGGAAGGAGGTGGGTGGGCGGCCCATTGCTGTAGGGCTCGGATGGGACCAATGCGCTGCAGTTACATTTTAGTATGTATAGTGTGTATATGGGCTTTAACACTAGTACATATATATTTAAACATACTGCCATCGCTGCGCTACTTACCCCCTTCGCTGGTGCTGAAGTTCTGATGTCGTCTCTGACAGCATCAGAACGAGGCTCCCATAGGAGACTAGGGAAGCACACTCTCGTATGCGCAATGCTTCCCAGCAATGCAAAGGTGAGGTTGCGTTCGCATTGCTGACAACTTGTAATACCAGCACACATTAGTGTGCACTGGTATTACAAAGTGAAGCGCTAATATCGCTTTTATGAAAGCAATATTTAGCGCTCCACTTGTAATCTGGCCCTTTATTTGTCAAATTTAATACAAATCAATGGCCACTGTCTGTGTATGGGGAGCGTATGATCCCTTCCTCCACGTGTGCCTGTCCTCTGTCTGAAATATATGAAAGGTATATATCTCTATATCAGATATAAGCTATTCTATACGATATTCTATATATATATATATATTTTGAGGGTACGACAGCACAAAAGTTAAACACAGCATTGCCTCTGCTACATTTCTTTTAGTAACTAATGAACAATATTTAACCTCACGTCTTCTATAGCTCTAAATAAAATAAAAAGATAAACGTTCAGCCAGAAAACAATTCATTACATTACACTGAAATTTTCCTTTTTATCAGCAGCCATTTCTCAGATTCTAGGAGTCCACAAAATATTTTTTTTTTATATCTGCAACATCCTTAATCAACTTGTATTTCTATTTAAGGGAGACAAACACAAAAATATCAAGGTCTGCCATGTAAAAATGTGTCACTCCAGCTACAGTCAGCAGGAATCATCCTCCTACGCAGGCAAATAGTAACATCTGCAAACTATCTGCCAGATTCGCCTAGCATGAGGATGAAGGGTCATTAATGGAAATTCCATAGGCCTCAGGTGATAGCTGTCTGGGGGATTTACAAGGTGATTTGTTAATCTTTCAGCATTGTACACATTCTTAAATTTCTTCCATTTCCGTTTAACCCATTGTCCCGCAAGGAGGGATGTCACGCATAGCTGCATGCTGTGTTTGAACCATCTTTAGCAGTGAAGTTATTAAGGAAAAGGATTATGTTTAGAATTAAGCAGACATAGAAGCCATTCTTTATACACACAAAATATATATCATGAAGTATTGTTTTAAATGCATTAAAGGCATAGTAAAGTAAAAAAAGAAAAAGGATTTGCTAGAGCATGCCATTTTACACAACTCTCCACGTTACTTCTTTTATCAATTTTGTTTAAAGGAGCACTAAGTACAATGGAAGTGAATACATTATAAATGCACAATACAAAGGCAATGCAATAGCACTAACTTTGAATTCGAAATGAGCAGTAGAATATTTCTGGCACGTGACAGTCTTTAATGAATCACTAAGGGCTAGATTATAAAGTGATCTCAAAGTATCGCTTCTGCGAAAGCGATCTTTGCGCTCCACTTAATAATACCAGTGCATGCAAATGTGCGCTGGTATTACAAGTTAGGCATTTGCATTGCACCGAAGCTTTGCGCTCATTAGAGCAAGTTTCCAAAGGGTCCAATGGGAGCCTTTTTCTCATGCAAGACATGGCTTGAGAACTAGTGCAGTGAAGGGGGTAAGTTACGCAGCGATGGGCAGCAGATTGTAAATATATATGTATATAAATATATATACACATACTAACACATAAATATATATGTATATAAATATATATACACATACTTACACATAAATATATATGTATATAAATATATATACACATACTAACACATAAATATATATGTATATAAGCATATACATATATATTTACAGGAAATACACAGTTCCCATACACCGCTATGCAAAGGCACTTTTCAGTGCCGTTTTTATTTTCTGACACCCCACACCCGCCAACTTTAACCCCTCATAACTGCTTTGTGCAGTTTTTTTTTATTTATTAAAAAAAAAAATCAACTTTTTTTTTAAATAAAAAAAAGAATATTCTTTATTTTGGGGGCAATTGGGGGTTATTTTGAAAATTAACCAGAGGTCTGACCTCTTGTTTATTTTCTGAGCGCTAAGCGCTAATTTTCTGAGCTTGCGTTAGCAATAACAAACTACTTGCAATCTAGCCTTGAATGTAAATGTGAATATACAGTGCACTGGAGCTTTTTTTTTTTAATTACCAAGAGAAAAAATTAAACATTTCATCATAGAAATAAATTGGAAAGTTGTTTTAAAAAAGTATAGTTTATTTGAATCATTAATGTAATAGTTTGACTTTACTGTCCCTTTATTAATGATTTACAAGTAAATCCAGTATCTTTATCTGATCTCCCTTAATAGTGGCTAATTAGGGCTAGTTATAAATGAGTGGGTCCACAGTCCACTGATCTATGCAATCACATAGGCTGTTTAGGAAATAGGCTGTTTAGGAAATAGGCTGTTTAGGAAATAGGCTGTTTAGGAAATAGGCTGTTTAGGAAATAGGCTGTTTAGGAAATAGGCTGTTTAGGAAATGAACATCATTTAAAAATAAAAATAAAAATTAGATGATTATAGACTTTGCTCTCATTCATATTAAAGAACATCAAATAAACATGTTAAATATATTTTTTAGCCAAAAAAAAGATAAGTAAAAACCGTATTAATGGATTTTTTTTTTAAACAAAATAAAATAAAAAATCAAACCACTATCTTTTGTTGGAGTGAAGCTATAAGGGGGGGTTATAGAGGATAAAGTCAGGAGCGGGCAGACTGGGACAGAAGGTTTAAAGTGATCATGTACATATCCAAACAGCACCAATTAGACACATTAATGTTTTTGCTTATAAACGGTTAAAAAAACAGTTTTGAATTTAAACTTAATGTAGCAGTATATAAATGTAGGTGCACATGATGTTTATGCAGTTGTTTCACTTTATACATTTAAAGGGACAGTCTAATCAAATTAAACTGTCATAATTCAGACAGGGCATGCCATTTTAACCCCTTGAGTGCTAACGACGCCTCTGAGCCGTTGCAAATCGTCGCTAGCACTCACCCACCTTGAGGGCAATCTGGGGGCTCCCATCTTCTCCCACCCCAGCGATCTGGCCTGTATAGTGACAGGCATTACCGGGGCTTGACGTTTTGTGCATCGTGACATCACGCGCAATGATGTGATGACATCACCGCGTAACTTTATTTAAAATGAACAATGACAAGTATAGGGAGATGGGGGCATGCTGCTTAGAAGCCTGTATCTCAGGCATCTAAGCAGCTACAGACCCCTAAGACCCACCGTTGGAATGTTAATCGCCTAACCTTTCCAACAGTATAAGTCTTGGGGAGCTGTAAAAAAAAGTAAAATATATATATATTAAAAAACCAAAAAATCAAAACCAGCTTAGCACCCAGGTGGGAAATGGCTTAGCAGCCAAAGGGTTAAACAACTTTCCAATTCACTTTTATCAACACATTTGCTTTGTTCTCTTGGTATTCTTAGTTGAAAGCTAAACCTAGGTATGCACATAGGCTAATTTTAAGCCCTTGAAGGCCGCCTCTTATGTCAATGCAGTTGACAGCTTTTTCACAGCTAGAGGGTGTCAGTTCATGTATGCCATATAGATAACACTGTGCTCACTCCCATGGAGTTACTTATGAGAGGGCACTGAATGGCTAAAATGCAAGTCTGTCAAAAGAACTGAGATAAGGGGGCAGTCGGCAGAGGCTTTGATACAAGGTAATCACAAAGGTAAAAAGTATATTAATATAACAGCGTTGTTTATGCAAAACTGAAGAATGGGTAATAAAGGGATTATCTCTCTTTTTAAACAATTAAAATTCTGGAGTAGACTATCCCTTTAATTAATGCTAAAAAAAAGATATTTGTTTTTATATAGGTACATAATAAAGTATATACAGATATAGCCTGTTTTATTTAATTGGAAGACTTTTTGCTTAAAGGCTTCCTCGTCAATTCAGAAATTATTTTTTTTGTTCTGAATGAAACAACATATTTTCAAGATACACAGCTAAAAAGTCAACTATGATAAAGCCTTTTAAAGGCAGAATAGCATATTAATTGTTTAGTAATAAAAATGAAATGGAGACAGACTGTAGGCTTAGTTTCACTGTGTGCAGTCTACAATTTCATTTAATAGTGTTAAATTATTAACGATATGAGGATTATACACATTGTGATCAATCTCCCTTAAAGCAGTTGCCCGTTATTTCCCAGAGTAATTATTTCATAGTAATATTAGAATACTAATTGCATAGCGGTGTATGATAGGAAGTATTTTGTATATATTTAATTTTAATATTTTAGAATCAAGGGTACACGTATGTGCTGAAGGTCAAAGCAGCCTAATCTAAGTAATTTCAATCAGAATCAGTAAAAGGTTAAGGGGAAATTAATAATTAGCAATATTTAAGACTTACTCATTAAAAAAAATTAAATAAGCATCCACCCAATGTGTGTGTGTGTGTGTGTGTATATATATATATATATATATATATATATATATATATATATATATATATATATATATATATATATATATATATATATACAGTGGGGCAAAAAGTATTTAGTCAGCCACCAATTGTGCAAGTTCTCCCACTTAAGAAGATGAGAGAGGCTTGTAATTTTCATCATAGGTATACCTCAACTATGAGAGACAAAATGTAGAAACAAATCCAGACATTCACATTGTCTGATTTGGAAAGAATTTATTTGCATATTATGGTGGAAAATAAGTATTTGGTCACCTACAAACAAGCAAGATTTCTGGCTCTCACAGACCTGTATCTTCTTCTTTAAGAGGCTCCTCTGTCCTCCACTCATTACCTGTATTAATGGCACCTGTTTGAACTTGTTATCAGTATAAAAGACACCTGTCCACAACCTCAAACAGTCACACTCCAAACTCCACTATGGTGAAGACCGAAGAGCTGTCGAAGGACACCAGAAACAAAATTGTAGACCTGCACCAGGCTGGGAAGACTGAATCTGCAATAGGCAAGCAGCTTGGTGTGAAGATATCAACTGTGGGAGCAATAATTAGAAAATGGAAGACATACAAGACCACTGATAATCTCCCTCGATCTGGGGCTCCATGCAAGATCTCAACCTGTGGGGTCAAAATGATCACAAGAACGGTGAGCAAACATCCCAGAACCACACGGGGGGACCTAGTGAATGACCTGCAGAGAGCTGGGACCAACGTAACAAAGGCTACCATCAGTAACACACTACGCCGCCAGGGACTCAGATCCTGCAGTGCCAGACATGTCCCCCTGCTTAAGCCAGTACATGTCCTGGCCCATCTGAAGTATGCTAGAGAGCATTTGGATGATCCAGAAGTGGATTGGGAGAATGTCATAAGGTCAGATGAAACCAAAGTAGAACTGTTTGGTAGAAACACAACTTGTCGTGTTTGGAGGAGAGAGAATGCTGAGTTGCAACCAAAGAACACCATACCTACTGTAAAACATGGGGGTGGCAAAATCATGCTTTGGGGCTGTTTCTCTGCAAAGGGAACAGGACGACTGATCCATGTACATGAAAGATTGAATGGGGCCATGTATCGTGAGATTTTGAGTGCAAACCTCCTTCCATCAGCAAGGGCATTGAAGATGAAACGTGGCTGGGTCTTTCAGCATGACAATGATCCCAAACACACTGCCCGGGCAACAAAAGAGTGACTTCATAAGAAGCATTTCAAGGTCCTGGAGTGGCCTAGCCAGTCTCCAGATCTCAACCCCATAGAAAACCTTTGGAGGGAGTTGAAAGTCCGTGTTGCCCAGCGACAGCCCCAAAACATCACTGCTCTAGAGGAGATCTGCATGCAGGAATGGGCCAACATACCAGCAACAGTGTGTGACAACCTTGTGAAGACTTACAGAAAACGTTTGACCTCTGTCATTGCCAACAAAGGATATATAACAAAGTATTGAGATGAACTTTTGATATTGACCAAATACTTGTTTTCCACCAGCCACGTTTCATCTTCAATGCCCTTGCTGATGGAAGGAGGTTTGCACTCAAAATCTCACGATACATGGCCCCATTCATTATTTCATGTACATGGATCAGTCGTCCTGTTCCCTTTGCAGAGAAACAGCCCCAAAGCATGATGTTGCCACCCCCATGCTTCACAGTAGATATGGTGTTCTTTGGTTGCAACTCAGCATTCTCTCTCCTCCAAACACGACGAGTTGTGTTTCTACCAAACAGTTCTACTTTGGTTTCATCTGACCATATGACATTCTCCCAATCCATTTCTGGATCATCCAAATGCTCTCTAGCATACTTCAGACGGGCCCGGACATGTACTGGCTTAATCAGGGGGACACGTCTGGCACTGCAGGATCTGAGTCCCTGGCGGCGTAGTGTGTTTCTGATGGTAGCCTTTGTTACGTTAGTCCCAGCTCTCTGCACGTCATTCACTAGGTCCCCCCTTGTTGTTCTGCAATGTTTTCTCACCGTTCTTGTGATCATTTTGACCCCACGGGGTGAGATCTTGCGTGGAGCCCCAGATCGAGGGAGATTATCAGTGGTCTTGTATGTCTTCCATTTTCTAATTATTGCTCCCACAGTTGATTTCTTCACACCAAGCTGCTTGCATATTGCAGATTCAGTCTTCCCAGCCTGTTGCAGGTCTACAATTTTGTTTCTGGTGTCCTTCGACAGCTCTTTGGTCTTCACCATAGTGGAGTTTGGACTGTGACTGTTTGAGTTTGTGGACAAGTGTCTTTTATACTGATAACAAGTTCAAACAGGTGCCATTAATACAGGTAATGAGTGGAGGACAGAGGAGCCTCTTAAAGAACAAGATACAGGTCTGTGAGAGCCAGAAATCTTGCTTGTTTGTAGGTGACCAAATACTTTTTTTTAACCATAATATGCAAATAAATTCTTTCCAAATCAGACAATGTGATTGTCTGGATTTGTTTCCACATTTTGTCTCTCATAGTTGAGGTATACCTATGATGTAAATTACAGGCCTCTCTCATCTTCTTAAGTGGGAGAACTTGCACAATTGGTGGCTGACTAAATACTTTTTTGCCCCACTGTATATGTGTGTGTGTGTATATATATATATATATATATGTGTGTGTGTGTGTGTGTGTATGTATATATATATATATATATATATATATATGTGTGTGTATATATATATATATATATGTGTGTGTATATATATATATATATATATATATATATATATATATAAATCGATTGTGGGAAACGGCACTCGCCAAATAAACATCCACCAGGTGCTCGGCAGGGCAAAATACACACAGTAGAATAGAACTGGGTCCAACGGAAGGCCTCCGTTGTTGCATGTGATCCAAGAACAGCCGGCACACAGGAATTTTTCAAAGATCCGATTTATTAAGCAAAAGAGAAACCAGACGTTTCGGCTCTACCGTGAGCCTTTCTCAATGGTATACAGACCGGATAATGTGAACCCCAAGACACCACCCCTAAATACCTACCCTAAGCTAAGTGACAGCACGGCTGCGCTGCTCCTTCCCGTACATGCTAAACTCACCTGGACATTCAAGAACAGCTGATTCCGGCAAGCGCGTCATGACGTCATCACGCCACACCGCGCTGCATGGAAATATCTGTGTCACAGGTATCCATGGCAAACACCGGGTAAACAAATACCTCCGGTTACCATGGAGATGCGTGGGAGAAGTCGCGAATGCAGCCAAACACCCGATGGGCACAAGTGTAAAGTGACAAAGTGGTAACCAAAAAATGGGCCATAAGTGGATGCCCTATTCAAACAACAGTGAAACAAATTTTACATATAAAACAGGTATCTATATTATTGGATACAGGGTAATTAACCACATAACTGTAGAAAATGGCTTATTCCGCTAAATAAACCCAAGGTTCAACAAATAACACAGCCCTCTATACCCAATATGGTATCAGGGCATGTGGGGTGTAGCAAGCAAACATAAACCAAATATGGTCAAAATGTAGTGTATTAGCATTGTATTGGCATCATACTCTAGAGGAGTAGGTAGAAACATATCACAGCAGGATGACTCCCATAGTGTCCATATTTATTTATAACAGCAGCCAAAGTCTATGTTGGCATTCAGTCCCCGAGGTGTTACTGTGTCCAGGGTGAAAATCCACCGAGCCTCCATCTTCAACAATGCTCGTCCTATGTCCCCACCTCGCCTATGGCGAGGGACATGGTCAATTAATATTACCCGTAGTGAAGCGACACTATGGCCCGCTTCCGCAAAGTGGCGTGCCACTGGCTGTTCTGACCATCCCTTATCAATGGCCTGACGGATCGCCGTCTTTTGATTGGCCAGACGTTCCTTGAACGGTGTCACTGTTTTGCCAATGTAGTATTTGGAACATGGACAGATAATGGCATAAATCACAAATCCTCATAAATCATCGCCATGTAGATGTTGGCATAGGATGGGGCCATGTTCGACCCCATCGCTGTGCCCATAGTCTGTAAGAAATATTTATCCTCAATACCATGGGCATGGGGGATCACAGTATATAAATATGGACGTGGTAAGTTTATATACCGTGATCCCCCATGCCCATGGTATTGACATGGTAAGACGAATCCTAATTGACAACCATATGTACACGGGCCCCCCTATCGAATTTCTTCTACACCTGTTGGAGTTCTGTCTAGAGAAAAACTATTTTCGTTTTGAGGATAAATATTTCTTACAGACTATGGGCACAGCGATGGGGTCGAACATGGCCCCATCCTATGCCAACATCTACATGGCGATGTATGAGGAAGACAATGTTTTCTCTAGACAGAACCCCATCAGATTGTACAGACAATATATAGATGATGTCTTTCTGGTTTGGAATGGCACATCAGAGAGTCTTGACAAATGAGTTGATGAATTGAATTCCCTTGACTCAACCATCAGATTTAAAATGGAACACAGCAGGGATAAAATCCACTTTTTGGATTTAGAAATTTTTAAGGTAGAAACTATGAAGGGATATAGATTAGAAACAACTCTGTTTAAGAAACCGACCGACAAAAATTCCATTCTCCACTATCATAGTTTCCACCCCAAATTTCAAAAGGAAGGTGTCAGTTCCTCTCAACTCCTGCGGGTTGTCCGTAACAACACGGATGACTCCCGTAAGGAGAAACAGCTTGTTGAAATGTCTGAAAAATTTCTGGAGAGGGGCTATCCACCAACGCTCATAGAACAACAATGCTGTAAGGCACTGGATCTAACTCAAGACTCGGCTACTACTAAAAGAATTAGGACACAAACCACCAAAAACAATCAGCGCAACAGTCACTCAGCAAATATATGAATATGTGTATGGGAGATATTAACTAAAGATATATATAGCAATAGAATGGACACAGCACTAAAATAGCACAAAAAATGGCAATAAATATGGATCTAAATATTACTTAATAAAGGTGTTATATCGGTAGCGAATAGTCCAAAATAATAAAAGTCCAAAACAGGTTATAAACTCAAATTGAGAACAGTCTTACTAATACTGAAAGATGGTGTCTGGAGAATTCTTTTTGAAAACGCAGTTGCAGCTGCTTGAAAAACACTGCTTGTCCTGCAGCTGATACACAGTAACTCCAATCCCACAAAAGACAGCGCAATCTGTGAAGGCAAACAGATAGACTCCAATAGTGCAATATTGTATGTAAAAAAACAGCACTTTATTGACAAACACTTTAGCCAGAATACTCACAATATGCGAGATAAAAACATGCACAAAAAGGTATCTTTGTGTAGCGATATAGCCCGGTGATTGTGTGGTCAAAGGAAGCTTGGGAGAAAAGCAGCAGATTTTCCGGTCGGCGTGTGACGTCAACACCCGACAAACAGCTGATCGATGTTTTCCCTTAGTCCCAATACACACAAGCTCGGCAAGCCTGTGTGTATTGGGACTAAGGGAAAACATCGATCAGCTGTTTGTCGGGTGTTGACGTCACACGCCGACCGGAAAATCTGCTGCTTTTCTCCCAAGCTTCCTTTGACCACACAATCACCGGGCTATATCGCTACACAAAGATACCTTTTTGTGCATGTTTTTATCTCGCATATTGTGAGTATTCTGGCTAAAGTGTTTGTCAATAAAGTGCTGTTTTTTTACATACAATATTGCACTATTGGAGTCTATCTGTTTGCCTTCACAGATTGCGCTGTCTTTTGTGGGATTGGAGTTACTAAAAGAATTAGGAATGAACAACCTAAGCGATTTATAACAACTTACACCCCAGGGTCTAGGTTGGCGCAGGATGTGATTAAAAAGAACTGGTTAATGTTGTCCAAGGACACAAGCCTTCCCTTCATGGACATGCTGGAACCAAGAGTGGTATATAAACGGGCAAGTAATCTGAGGGATCTGCTGGTGTTAAGTGACCCTACACACTGCTACGAAAAACAGATGTGGTTGACCAGAGGAAAACCAGGTTGCTACAAGTGTGGCAGTTGCGTTACATGCAACAACCTCCTGGCAGGGACCACCTTCCAACATCCCCACAACAACAAGAGATACAAAATTAAGCACAGACTTACCTGCTCCACGGAATTTGTGATTTATGCCATTATCTGTCCATGTTCCAAATACTACATTGGCAAAACAGTGACACTGTTCAAGGAACGTCTTGCCAATCACAAGACGGCGATCCGTCAGGCCATTGATAAGGGACGGTCAGAACAGCCAGTGGCATGCCACTTTGCGGAAGCGGGCCATAATGTCGCTTCACTACGGGTAATATTAATTGACCATGTCCCTCGCCTCGGCGAGGTGGGGACAGAGGACGAGCATTGTTGAAGATGGAGGCTCGGTGGATTTTCACCCTGGACACAGTAACACCTCGGGGACTGAATGCCAACATAGACTTTGGCTGCTGTTATAAATAAATATGGACACTATGGGAGTCATCCTGCTGTGATATGTTTCTACCTACTCCTCTAGAGTATGATGCCAATACAATGCTAATACACTACATTTTGACCATATTTGGTTTATGTTTGCTTGCTACACCCCACATGCCCTGATACCATATTGGGTATAGAGGGCTGTGTTATTTGTTGAACCTTGGGTTTATTTAGCGGAATAAGCCATTTTCTACAGTTATGTGGTTAATTACCCTGTATCCAATAATATAGATACCTGTTTTATATGTAAAATTTGTTTCACTGTTGTTTGAATAGGGCATCCACTTATGGCCCATTTTTTGGTTACCACTTTGTCACTTTACACTTGTGCCCATCGGGTGTTTGGCTGCATTTGTGACTTCTCCCACGCATCTCCATGGTAACCGGAGGTATTTGTTTACCCGGTGTTTGCCATGGATACCTGTGACACAGATATTTCCATGCAGCGCGGTGTGGCGTGATGACATCATGACGCGCTTGCCGGGAATCAGCTGTTCTTGAATGTCCAGGTGAGTTTAGTATGCGCGGGAAGGAGCGGCGCAGCCGTGCAAGCTGATTGGCTGTCACTTAGCTTAGGGTAGGTATTTAGGGGTGGTGTCTTGGGGTTCACATTATCCGGTCTGTATACCATTGAGAAAGGCTCACGGTAGAGCCGAAACGTCTGGTTTCTCTTTTGCTTAATAAATCGGATCTTTGAAAAATTCCTGTGTGCCGGCTGTTCTTGGATCACATTCAACAACGGAGGCCGTCCGTTGGACCCAGTTCTATTCTACTGTATATATATATATATATATATATATATATATATATATATATATATATATATATATATATATATATGTATATACTGTGTATATATATATATATATATATATATATATATATATGTGTGTGTGTATATATATATATATATATATATATATATATATATATATATATATATATGTATATCATTAAATAAAACAAACATTTAAATACATGTGACCTTTTAGGGTATTAGAAACTTCCTCAGACAGTATAACAGTGAAAATATTATATGAAAAAAAAAATTTTCTTTCATGATTTAGCAAGAGCATGGGATTTTAAACAATGTTCTAATGTACTTATATTTTCTATTTTGCTTCATTCTTATGATATACTTTGTTGAAAAACATATATAGATAAGCTAATAAGCTACTGATTGGTGGTTGCACATAGATGCTTCGTGTGATTGGCTCACCCATGTGCATTGCTATTTCTTCAACAAAGGATATCTGAAGAATGAAGCAAATTAAATAATAGAAGTAAATTGGAATTTTGTTTAAAATTGTATTCTCTATCTGAATCATGAAAAAAACATGTTGGGTTTCATGTCCCTTTAACCCCTTAACGACTCATGTCGTACAGGGTACGTCTTTCACAAGCTGGTCTTTAAAGACCAGCGACGTACCCTGTACGACATTGGGGTTTAAGCGGCTGGAAGTGATCCTGATTTCCGGTTATTGCAGTGATGCCTCGATATCGAGGCATCCTGCAATAACACTTCTTACCCCTCCGGTGCAGAGAGAGCCACTCTGTGGCCCTCTCTGCACCGGACATCGATGGCCGAAAATCGTTGGTGGGTGGAAGCCAAAGTGGGAGGCGGGTGGGCGGCCATCGATGGCTTTTATGATTAACGGGGGGGATCGGGGGCGCGCACGGATGCGCGCACATGCACGGGAGGTGGCGGGTGGGCGCGTGCACGGGGAGGGAGCGGGTGGGAACCGCTGCACTACAGAAATAAAAAAAACTTCTAAGTGGGAGAAAGGGGGGAGGGAATGGGTTAATAAATTGTTAAGGGATCTGGGAGGAGGTGGGGGGATGGTCTTTTTTGGGGTGAAGCTACACTACAGAAAATTAAAATAAAAATAAAAAAAAAGATATATTTTTGTATAAACTGGGTACTGGCAGACAGCTGCCAGTACCCAATATGGCACCAAATAAGGTAGAGGTGGAGGGTTAGAGAGCTGTTTGGGGGGGGGGATCAGGGAGGTTGGGGGCTAGGGGGGGACCCTACACAGCAGCATATGTAAATATGCTTTAAAAAAAATACCTTTTTATTTTAGTACTGGCAGACTTTCTGCCAGTACTTAAGATGGTGGGAACAATTGTGGGGTGGGGGAGGGAAGAGAGCTGTTTGGGAGGGATCAGGGGGTGTGATGTGTCAGGTGGGAGGCTGATCTCTACACTAAAGCTAAAATTAACCCTACAAGCTACCTAATTAACCCCTGCACTGCTGGGCATAATACACGTGTGATGCGCAGCAGCATTTAAGGCACTTCTAATTACCAAAAAGCAACGCCAAAGCCATATATGTCTGCTATTTCTGAACAAAGGAGATCCCAGAAAAGCATTTACAACCATTTATGCCATAATTGCACAAGATGTTTGTAAATAATTTCAGTGAGAAACCTAAAATTGTGAAAAATGTAAAAAAAAATTTTATTTGATCGCATTTGGCGGTGAAATGGTGGCATGACATATACCAAGATGGGCCTAGATCAATACTTGGGGTTGTCTACTACACTACACTAAAGCTAAAATTAACCCTGAAAGCTCCCTACATGCTCCCTAATTAACCCCTTCACTGCTGGGCATAATACACGTGTGATGCGCAGCAGCATTTAGCGCCCTTCTAATTACCAAAAAGCAACGCCAAAGCCATATATGTCTGCTGTTTCTGAACAAAAGGGATCCCATATGAAATGGTTGCATGAAATATACCAAAATGGGTCTAGATCAGTACTTTGGGATGTCTTCTAAAAAAAAATATATACATATCAAGGGATATTTAGGGATTCCTGAAAGATATCAGTGTCCCAATGTAACTAGCGCTAATTTTGGAAATAGCAAAGTGCTACTTGTATTTATTGCCCTATAACTTGCAAAAAAAGCAAAGAACATGTAAACATTGGGTATTTCTAAACTCAGGACAAAATTTAGAAGCTATTTAGCATGGGTGTTTTTGGTGGTTGTAGATGTGTAACAGATTTTGGGGGTCAAAGTTAGAAAAAGTGTGTTTTTTTCCATTTTTTTATTTAGTAAATTATAAGATATGATGAAAATAATGGTATCTTTAGAAAGTCCGGCGAGAAAAGCGTTATATAATATGTGTGGGTACAGTAAATGAGTAAGAGGAACATTACAGCTAAACACAAACACTGCAGAAATGTAAAAATAGCCCTGGTCCTTAAGGGAAAGAAATTGAAAAATGGCCTTGTCCTTAAGGGGTTAAAGTAAAAGTTCTTCCCTTTAATGCGAACACATGCGAATAGGTTGCTAAGGTACCAAAATAGTTACATATATTGTATAACATGCTAAATGATCAGGGAAATAGAAGGAGAGTCATATTACACTGTGAATAAAATTATGAATATATACAAGAAAAACATCATAACTGTGTGTAAACAAGTACATGGCAAACATTTGTAGTAAATGCAACATATCTCATTACATTTCAACAAGAATAGCTTTAGCTGATATACTGTTAAATACTATAACATACATAGATCTGCATGAACACATAGCACGAATAGTTATATACAGGTACAAATCCCCAAATCCGGAATTCCGAAAATTATTCTGAAATCCAAATGCTTAAATTAATATTTTTTTTAAATAAAATTATCAAAAATTACTATTTTTCCCTTCCTGTAAGTCACAATCTTCTCTGCTTGTGTCTTCATTTTTCTTCTTCTTCTAAAATGCAAATAATAGTCTATATTTAATTAACATTAACTACCTTTCAGATTACAGTACTGTACAATCTTTCTGATGGTGCTTTGTGTATACAAAAGTATTACAAATTATATAAAACTACCTTTAGGTTACATCACTGGGTTTCAAACCTGTCCTCCCGAACAGGCCAGGTTTTCAGGATTACCTTGGATGAGAGCAGGTAAAATAAGTATGTTTAATAATCAGCTGATTATTTTACCTGTGCTCCAGTTTAGATATCCTCAAAATGTGGCCTGTTAGGGAGATCTGATGACAGGTTTGTAAACCAGTGGGTTACTTAAAAAAATCTGTATTATGAAATGTAAATATTGCCAAAATGTCATAAGATACTGTTGTTTACATTTGATTCCACCCCCTCTCCAAAATGTCCCATTTTAAAGATGCAAATATTACAACAAAATCCAAACTATTTCCAGTCCCAAGCAGTTTGGATAAAGGTTTTTTTTTTTAACCTGTAACTATTTATTTATGACTGTTGGGGGACATTGCGGGTGGGGAACGCCCCTAGCCTTAGAGATGCATTTGATTTCAATCCATGAGTAAGAAACTTTAACCAGATAATGATCCAGAGAAGAAAAAAATAAGCCCCACATTACAGTGTGTGTGTCTAGAACCTTTCCCTGTGTTAGATAACTTTTTTGCATGCTCACTTCTTGGTAAGAAAATAAATTAGCAAATGTATTAACTATAGTGACAAAGTCCTAACAGATATTTCATTAGTTAGATAGCGTGAGTCGTGTATGAAAAGACTGAACTGCTTAGGAAACAGTCGCATTGAACTTCCTGACTGGAACAATGTGATAAAATATCTGGGGAATAAAACCAGAAGAAACATCCTGAAAGAATATTTATACTTCACACGTTGCCATGCAAATATTTTTATATTCTTTCTTTCTATCAGTTTAACAATTTAAGAAATGTAGCTCATGGTTATTGTGTAAGACTTGGCACAAGTTTAACATGAACCTAAAATTAGCCTCTACGGCTCTAGCAGTTACTACTTTGACAGAATAAGTGCAATTAGGATTTCAAATTTATGATTGCTGCTCTGGATAATAGAGCTTGGAATTTGTCTAAAATGTAGTTAGATGATGAATGAATGCTGTATCTAATGGGACAATTAATCATGATACATTATCTGCTTAACAATGTAATGTTTGATCATTTGACATTTGTGAAACCTGTTATGTCATATTTCTGTAAAAGGTAAAAAAGGCACATATTAAAATAGCGCTAAATTACAAGTAGAGCACAATCAATAGCTTAGAGATCTCACACAAACAATAAATTCCAACCTTAAAGGGACAGTCTAGTCAAATTAAACTGTCATGGTTCACTTAGGGCATGCAATTTCAACAACTTTTATCATCAAATTTGCTTTGTTCCTTTGGTATTATGTGTTGAAAGCTAAACATAGGTAGGCTCATATGGTAATTTTTAAGCCCTTGAAGGCTGCCTCTTATCTCAGTGCAGAGGCGTAACTAGAAACCACAGGGCCCAGGTGCAAGAATCTAAAAACGACCCCCCCCCCCCAAAAGTGAATTTGATACATATCTTTTTAAAAAAAAAAAACATTTAACACAGAAAAAAATGTGAATCAGTTTACATGTCTGCAAAAGGAGGTACCCTGTGCCCAGAGTCTGTGAGATGGTATGACCCCCTATTACTGTATATAGTGACACTGCTTAACCCACCAGTACTGTGTATAGTGAGTCAGTGACACAGTCTGTAATCTGCCGGTGAGATGGCTGGCCTGACCCTACCCGCCCCAGTACTTTATAAAGTGACCACAGTAGTCTGTGACATAGTCCAGCCCCCCGTACTGTATATAGTGGTACTGTATAGTGACACTGTTTACCCCCTCCCCCCATGCTGTAGTAATAAGGTCTGTAATTTGTTGGTTCCACAAACATACACACACAGACATACATGCATAAATATACACACTGTCACATACATACATACACACACATAAACACCAATGGGTAAAACAGAAAGACCAACCCCTGTAGTCAGAGACACTAGTGAAGCATCATGTCACACTCACATGATATCAGTGCAGGCAGTGGCAGATCAACGTTTTTTATTTTTTGAAGGCCCAGTCACAATTGCGACCTCTGCACCCCCTGTAGTTTCGTTCCTGTCTCAGTGCATTTTAATAGTTTTTCACAGCTAGACAGCACTAGTTCATGTGTGCTATATAGATAACAGTGTGCTTACTCCCGTGAATGTCAGCACTGATTGGATAAAATGCAAGTCTGTCAAACAAACTGAAATAAGGGGGCAGTCTGCAGAGGCTTAGTTACTTAGTTACAAGGTAATCACAGAAGTAAAAAAGTATATTAATATAACAATGTTGGTTATGCAAAACTGGGGAATGCGTAGTAAAGGGATTATCTATCTTTTTAAACAATACACATTCTGGAGTAGACTGTCCATTTAACACAGCCAAAACTTTTTTAGTACACCCTGTACTTTTAATGGATTGCATTGGAAGTGCTATCAGTACACTCATTGTGCTGGTAAGACAAGTCGTGTGTTAAAGGACAATTAAATACAGCAGAATTGCATAATTTATAAGTGAAGAAACAAAAAACAATGCAATAACACTCTGAATTTCAAATAAGCAGTAGATTTTTTTTCTGACAAATTTATTTCCTCCCCCCATTTGCCAGCCCCTTGTATCACATGACAGCCATCAACCAATAACAGATTAGTATGCTTATGCACTGTATACATGTGTACTTGTACACATGCTCAGTAGGATGCTGTTTTTAAAATGGAAAATTAAAAAATGCTGATGTAGTATGAAAAGGTCAATCTGTATAAATATGTTTAATATCATCTCGGCTTTTCTTTCTAGATCCATGTAAAAATCAAGTTGAATAAATGTGATTAAGGTTATGAAATCAGGACACTCATCTAGATATTTGTCTTAAAGGAACAGTGTACTGTATCTATTTTACCTGTTGGAATGTATTACATTGTTTACAAATTGTATTGTATTGTATTGTATTGTATTGTATTGGGTACTTGTAAAGCGTGGCTAATTACCCGTAAGTGTCTCAAGGCGCTGCTCATTTTATCGATCTCGGAAGGATGAAAGGCTGAGTGGACCTCGCCAGGGAATCAAACCTGCAACCCTTGGGTTGCTGCAGAGCTCAGCCACAGCGCCTCAGCATGCTGAGCTATCTGTCCGGCTTTACCTTTGTTTTGTCATTTGAAATAGCTGCCTTTCCTGTGGTATCATCATCTATATTGAATATTTCAATACTTAAGTACTAGTTATAGATTAACCATGTAAACAAGGAGGTCTAGAAGTAATCACACTCCCAGTAAGTGATGGGTCAGAGAGATAATAAAATGTTAGTTTTCTATTGTTCTCTCTAAGTATCCCTAGGTAAAGGAAGATAAGATAAGGAGGACTTTGTGTAAATATAGAGAGATAAGCTTTCCCTAGAAGCACAGTCCATTTTGGGCCACAATAGTGTGCTGGTATTTGAAGTGCAGCACAATGTGAAGACGACCTCACGTTCGCATTGCTAGGAAGCTATGCACTCAATATAGCGCGCTTCCATAGGCTCCAATGGGAGCCTCATTCTCATGCTGTGAGACACGCCATGAGAATGAGCGCAGCAAAGAAGGTAAGTTGCGCAGCGATGGGCAGCAAATGTAAATATATATGGATATGCTTATATACACAAAAGTGAGTACACCCCTCACATTATTGTAAATATTTTATTATATCGTTTCATGTGACAACACTGAAGAAATGACACTTTGCTACAATGTAAAGTAGTGAGTGTACAGCCTGTATAACAGTGTTAAATTGCTGTCCCATCAAAATAACTCAACACACAGCCATTAATGTCTAAACTGTTGGCAACAAAAGTGAGTACACCCCCAAGTGAAAATGTTCAAATTGGGCCAAATTAGCCATTTTCCCTCCCCGGTGTCATGTGACTCATTAGTGTTACAAGGTCTCAGGTTTGAATGGGGAGCAGGTGTGTTAATTTTGGTGTTATCACTCTCACGCTCTCTAATACTGGTCACTGGAGGTTCAGCATGGCACCTCATGGCAAAGAACTCTCTGAGGATCTGTAAAAAAGAATTGTTGCTCTAAATAAAGATGGCCCAGACTATAAGAAGATTGCCAAGACCCTGAAACTGAGCTGCAGCATGGTGGGCAAGACCATACAGCGGCTTCATAGGACAGATTCCACTCAGAACAGGCCTCACCATGGTCAACCAAAGAAGTTGAGTGCACGTGCTTAGCGTTATATCCAGAGGTTGCCATTGGGAAATAGACGTATGAGTGCTGCCAGCATTGCTGCAGAGGTTGAAGGGGTGGGAGGGGTCAGCCTGTCAGTGCTCAGACCATACGCTGCACACTGCATCAAATTGGTCTGCATGACTGTAATCCCAGAAGGAAGCCTCTTCTAAAGATGATGCACACGAAAGCCCCACAAACAGTTTGCTGAAGACAAGCAGACTAAGGACATGGATTACTGGAACCATGTCCTGTGGTCCGATGAGACCAAGATAAACTTATTTGGTTCAGATGGTGTCAAGCGTGTGTGGCGGCAACCAGGTTAGGAGTAAAAAGATAAGTGTGTCTTGCCTGTAGTCATGCATGGTGGTGGGAGTGTCATGGTCCGGGCCTGCATGAGTGCTGCCGACACTGGGGAGCTACAGTTCCAACATGATAATGACCCCAAACACATTTCCAAGATGACCACTGCCATGTCTCCAGACCTAAACCCTATTGAGCATCTGTGGGGCATCCTCAAACGGAAGGTGGGTGAGAGAAAGGTCTCTAAAATCCACCAGCTCCATGATGTCCTCATGGAGGAGTGGAAGAGGACTCCAGTGGCAACCTGTGAAGCTCTGGTGCTGGAAAATAATGGTGGCCACACAAAATATTGACACTTTGGGCCCAATTTGGACATTTCCACTTAGAGGTGTACTCACTTTTGTTGCCAACGGTTTAGATATTAATGGCTGTGTGTTGACAGGGGACAGCAAATTTACATACAGGCTGTACACTCACTACTTTACATTGTAGCAAACACAAACGTACAAGAGAACTGTAAAAGTCTGAAAGACTTAGTATAGATTTTACTGCTGTAGATGGCTTATGTCCCAATATCAGTGCAAAGTACTGTGAAGAATTAACAGGTTACAGGAGAGATCAGTTTAGCACCAACCTGTGTAAATGAGCCGTAGGAGGCTCTGACGTAACTGAGAGGAGCGTGGTTTATGCCGGGCTGCAGCGGAGATGTCCGTGAGTTTAACGGAATCAGACTGTAGTTTGGTAAGTGTCTGAGAGTCACAGATCCGTTCCAGAAGTATATAGTTAGCCCCAGCAGTAGATGGAAACACAATCCGTGGAGCAAGCAGGTTAGTATAACAGCCAGCTAGCTGAAAGTTAATCTGGTTAAAAGCAGAGGCACAATAGTACCAAAAATAAAGGCACACTGATATAGCAGCTGGTAAAACTGCAAGCAGGATAGTAACAATGTCCAGTATAACAAATCCTTTCAGTATGCAGTATAGTAGTCGATTAGGAGAGAAATCCAAGCTGGATAAGTCCCAAGATAAGGTTCTAGCCAAAGATAGCTTAACACAGCATAAACCAACAAACAGGATAGCTCTGTATGGATTTCCACATTCACTACCAAATTACTTGGCACCTGGGAAAGGGTGTGGCAGTTAAAGGGAAGGTAGCTGAGTATATGTTAAAGTGGCAGTAAGCTGAAGTTTTGATGACATGTATAAGCATATACATATATATTTACAGGGAACACAGTTCCCATAGACCACAATGTAAAGGCACTTTTCAGTGCTGATTTTTTCTAACACCCCACAGCCGCCAACTTTAGCCCCCAAAAATAGCCTAGTGCAGTAATTAAAAAAAGTTAAAAAATGAATCTGGTTAATTTTCGGAGCGCTAACTGCTACCGCAAGCTCACGGTAACAATAACCAGCCACTTATAATGGCTGGTTATTTATCGCGTGCCATCAAACGGGCGAATTTGCCGTTTGCAGGCACACAATAAATAAGTACTCCACTTGTAATCTAGCCCTTTATTGGGTTGTATTTTAAATTACAAAAGACAGATATTTCATATACAAAAATAAACCCAAAAGAGAAATTTACCGAACATATTATATACTGCAACTTGTATAACAAGTCCTTGAAAACACATTGGGCCAGATTAGAAGTGGCACACTAATGATAGCGCGGGCCGAGATATGCAAAAATGCTGGACTGTGCTAACATTAGTATGCGGCTTGATATTACAATTCCATGGAAAATCGCATTTACCACAGAAGGGTTAGCGAGGCCGACAACTTTTTAGTGCAACTAATAATTTCAATGGAGATCACAAACCCACTAACTTGTGCTCATATTACAAGTTGAAAGTTATAGTTTGTGTATGAGTGAAAGCCAAAACTGCGCTAGAATATTTAGCGTGATTTGAGACCTAAAGTAAAGGGTAATGGTTAAACAAAGTTGCACAAAACACATCAAAAACATATTAACAAGCTATTACACTCATATATACACATTTTAATAAAAAATATAATTTTACTATTGATATTTTTTTTTAAAGGGTTAAAAAGGGATGTGGTATATGGCAAAGTGTGGAAGGGCTCCAATGTGTGTGTGCGTGTATGTATATATATATATATATATATATATATATATATATATATATATACAAATATATATATATATATATATATACAGTATATATATATATACAGTATATATATATATATATATATATATATATATATATATATATATATATATATAATATAAGATTTATATAAATATGTGAATGTGTATATATACAATATGTCTATATATGTGTATGCATGTGTATTTATGTTAAAAGGTATAAATATGTATGTGTACACATACATACACATATAAACACATTATACACAAATATACATACGCTCCTCCCAGTCAAATACCTTTAGAAAATGCAATATCTTTTTTATTCATTTTTAATGTTGTAATGTTTTTTAAAAGAAATACTTGAAATTTCTGTTTTTCACTTAGTAGAAAATTTTATTTTTATTTAAAAAAAAAAAAGAAATTTCTATATATTCTGTATATGTGTATATATGTAAATAAACATATATATAAAACAAAAACAATCATTTAAAAGGACAGTGAACTCAAAAAAATGTATTGTTTAAAAAGATAGATAATCCCTATGTTACCCATTCCCCAGTTTTGTACAGCCATCATGGTTATATTAATATACTTTTAACCTCTGCGATTACCTTGTATCTAAGCCTCTTTTGACAGCCCCTGATCATATGAATTTTTATTTATTATCTATTGACTTGGATTTTAGCTGTGTTGTGCACAACCCACAGGCGTGAGCACAATGTTATCTATATGGACCACATGAACTAGCAGTCTTGTGTTGTGAAAAGCAAATAAAAAAGAATGTGATAAGAGGCTGTCTGTAGTGGGTTAGACATAGGCACACATTTAGAGGTTTGAATATTATAAAGTATATTACTATAACAATATTGGTTTGCAAAGCTGGGGAATGGGTAGTTAATGCATTATCTAACTTTTTAAACAATAACAATTTTAGTGTTGACTGTCTCTTTAAAGTAAAACGAAAAATTTCTTCTAGTAAGAATAGAGGAATTAAAAGTATTCCTAACACACCTTCGTCTTTAGTGCTGTTGATCTAGCGCAATGTCAGGTTAACACACAAGCAATAACTAATAGGTTTTTTTGTAGCACGCCCCACAGAAGTCAAAGCGAAGGAGTTAGCGCTGTCGCAATATGCAAAGTCTTGAAATTAGCGCACCTGAGTCTTTTGCTTGATTGCTAACTTTTTACTTTCAACTTGTAATGCGCACCCTAATGTGGCTGTTGTAATTTTTATTTTGAGTGCAGTTAGCTCCTGAAATTAGCGCCACTTGTAATCTGGCTCATTAAGGGGAAAACAATTTTACAGTACACTGACCCTTTAATGAGAACATTATGATGGTCCAATAGGGCAATTTTGAGTCATCACAGCCAATCCATTGAACACCAGCAAGTCAAATACCTACATATTTTTGCAGCAATGTTTCAGAGTATTAGACCCGTATTTATATACATATTAAAACGTCCAGAGAGTTCTGGCCAACTTGTTTTTCTTAACTTGTTATAAAATGTATTGCCCTGGTGTAAGTCAGAAGATCCCAACGCCAAAAGATGGCTGCAAATTGAAAATGCACTAATGCCCTTACATAATTTAAATAGAGTGTGTTAGAACCCGGCGTATACTAACAAATACTCCATTTCGACTTCCTCAGTCACCAACGAAACTTGGTCTGATTGGAGGAAGATATGTAAATCCCCAAACAAGATTTCATCCTGGTACTCCCCACTCACAACTCTCTTGGATAATCCTGAGTTTCACCCAGGCATGAACCAAACCTTTTCGCACCTTTTGAATCCTATTAAAAATCTCCCACTATACACTCTGACAGACAACACACACACTGTTAAGACTAAACCCCAGTTAGACTCTTTAGGACACCCCTTCTTAGCATCCTGGCTAAGGGTACATCAACTGAGGCATTACATATCAACGCATAAATATAAAGAAAACCTAACACGCCAATTAACCCCCTTTGAACAAATTTGCATCTCTAGAGAAAACATCACTGGAAAGATCTCTAAACTACATAAACTCATCCTCTCAAATACCTTCCCTCTCCTTCCATCATATACGAATAAATGGGACAGAGAACTTGAAATACACACAGATTCAAAAACTTGGCTCCGTAGGTTCGAGAACCTATATCACTCTGCCCACTCCATGCATGCAAAAGAGGCCAATATTAAAATAATGATGAGGTGGTACCTAACCCCGGCGCGAATCAAATATATTTTTAAAAAATCATCCGGCTCTTGCTGGAGAGGATGTTCTCAAGAGGGTCACTTATCCCACATTTGGTGGGGATGTGACCATATAAAATCATACTGGTCTGAGATCTTTAGTAGCATCAATAGAGTTCTCAATACTCAATTGTCCCTTAGTCCAGATCTAGTTTTACTTTGCCACCCACCTAATATCAAATGCAAAATAAGACGCCGCCTATACCAAATAATGCTCAATGCAGCAAATCAATTGATCCCAAAAAAGTGGAAATCTGCACAGATACCTAATCTGCAAGATTGGAAAACACTAGTGCATAGGAATTTAACACTGGAAAGGCTACACTATCTTAGGCTAGGGCAAATCTCCTTTCATCAAGATATGCAATTTTTATGGGATTCCTTCACCTTCGGCAGCACTTAGACTGATACTAGATAATTAAATATACAAAGACCCGCTTAGCGATCTGATGCCCAATACACCATAGACACGCTAATTAGATAACAAAAAGAGACCTTACTAACTTTAAGAGTAAGCACCTGCACAAGCTAAATCGACTCGAAGCGAGTACGGCACTTGTTATATCTTACGCTAACCTATCTACTTTCTTTCTTTGTTTTTGTGTACTATTCTTTTAGTACCCTCTAGCACACTTTTTGTCATACAATCTCTGTATTGCTATAAAATTGATGTCACTATTGGACTTTTTAGTTAATTTAACCCATTTGCTCACTTTGGATACAAGCGGGGTTTGCTTTCCTACAACTATTCTTTGAACTCTTTGTCTCTCATAAAACCCCGGAGCCTCAGCACAAGATGAAGAAGAAGAAACTAACGAAGGACACTTGGGTCTTATCTTTTAGAATTATGTTTTTTTTTTGTTTTTTGTTTTTTTAAAAAAACGTAACATTGTTAATTTTAATTTAAATTTGTTAATCATGCAATGTACTTAAATGACAGAGATGTATCTGTTATGATTTTTATTTCTGTTGTATTATATCTAATTGAAAATAAAAAGAAAAAAAAATAAAATGTATTGCCCTGACACTCTGCTGGGGGAGTTCAAGGTAGTAGGTTTGAAGAAAGTCACATGGAAACTGGTATTTTAAATAATGAAGGTAAATGTAACTTATAGACCACTGGGCTAATCAAGTAAACAATCTAAAAAAATACAAACGCAACTGGGTCTAAGACTAGCAGAAGATATGTACATATGACATTT